>NC_083764.1:29966615-30237615 GCF_963514075.1 Conger conger
AAAGCATTAGGGGGCGCTGTGGAGTTCCTCGGCCATGCCCAGGTCTGAGCATCTGATACATCCTGACAGCCAAAACTTCTCATGTGTGTGCAAAATTCCGTGAGATTTCATCCATGGCAAGCACCTCAAAAATGCAAAATACATTGAAAAAAAAGAGAATAATAATTATAGGGGGCGCTGTCTAGCCACGCCCCGATTGATATGTATACATTTCATATTGTACTCCAACAGTGAACATATTTATAAAATATCAGCCAGATCGGACGATGTCGAAAAAAAAGTCTTTTTTTTGCACGCAATATGTGTACTGTACGACTCGCCATTTCCATACCGTTTGAGATATCAAAAATCCCTTCACAGCTTATGGTCATAACTATCCTAAGATCATGCTGACCACATTTCGTGTGAATGTGATGAAAGCCCTAGCAGGAAGGCATACAAATATGATAAAGACCTCACTTCCTGTTGCCAGATGGTGGCGCTATAACATTGACTCGTTCTTGGGATATGGATGTGATTATACTCCAACAATAAACGTATTTCTAAAATATCAGCCAGATCAGACAATGTAGACCATGAAATTACGGCCACTTCCTGTTGGCGCGGCGTGACATAAAAATTGTACTCCTCCCCATGACTGTCCCGTTTGAGCTATCAAAAATATCCTGGCAATTTAGCATCATGAATATCCGGAGACCATTCTGACCACAGGTGGTGTGAATGTGATGAACCCCCTAGGAGGAGTACTTAAAAGTGCAGTACGTGTAAAACGCACAAAATCCAAAATGGCTGACTTCCTGTTTGTATATTTGATTAGATGCAAATTAGAATTGTGTTTGGTCCGAGGAGTGCTATATGCGTACTAAATTTGGTGAAGGTAGCACAAAGTGCCTGCCCACAATAGATGACAATGCGATAGGGGGCGCTGTGGAGTCCCTCGGCCACGCCCAGGTCTGAGCATCTAATCGATCCTGAAGGTCCTCATTTCTGATGTGTGTGCAAAATTCCCAGACTTTTTATGCATGGCAAGCACCTCAAAAAGGCCCATTTGCATATAGAAAAAAGAATAATAATAATAATAAATATAGCTGCAAGCAGCAATGAACGGGCCCAAGCACCATGGGCGCAACCGCCTTGGTGGCATAGTTGTGCCAATGACATGTTTCACAATATGTACACACTTTGGAAATAATCACCTTCCTGGACAACGTATAGTGTGCACAGGAATTCCCCTTTGATCAATGAAGTTGTTTCTGCTGCTATTGGAATGCATCAATGATATAAGCCTCACTTCCTATTGCCAGATGGTGGCGCTATAATATTGAGCCGTGTATGGTTTATGGATTTGATTTCACTCCAATAATTAACATATTTGTACATTTTCAGCCAAATTGGAAGATGTCACGTAAAATTTAAGCCACTTCCTGTTGCCAGATGGTGGCGCTATAATATTGAGCCGTGTATGGTTCATGGATTTGATTACACTCCAATAATTAACATATTTGTCCATTTTCAGCCAAATTGGAAGATGTCAAGTAAAATTAAAGCCACTTCCTGTTGCCAGATGGTGGCGCTATGCCATTGAGCCTTTCTTGGTATATGGATGAGATTACACTCCAAAAATGAACATGTGTGAAGTTTCTGCCACATCAGACAATGTAGAATGAAACAAAAATTACTTCTTGCTTGCACAGTGTAATAATATGCTCCAGTCCTGTATGGAGAGCAGAGATTAATTAATTTCAATAGATTTTACAGCGGGAGGCACAATTTACGCTTGAGAAGTCATTCGGTTATAAATATGCACTCAAAATAAAACCATTGGCGTAAAGAAACTATTCAACTTTATTGTGGCCGCACCGGGGATGGAACCACGGACCTTGCATGTCTTAATCCACTGTCTGAACCATTAAACTATACTGCCCTCTTATACACGTACGTTATCTATTGGCCAAAAGTTGTATGTTTCCTTTCATCCTGGTTAAATAATATCTCTCCGAAGTGTCGGATAATATTGCATTAAACGTCGAGTTAGCCAGCATCATTCTTTTCCATTTCACTGGTAATTATGCTGCCTGAAACGCATTTGTTCAGCCAAATCTAAAGGAGATGCCAAGTCTCTGCCTTCAATCCGGTATTTTCATATTAAGTCAAAAATTCCTAGCGAAATTGTATGTTCTCTTAATTCGTGTTTAATGACAAGCAAAATAAACTAACATATCTGGCGATTTAACTGAAAGTTTTCTATTCATGTAAACACACGTAGCTGACCTGTTTTTTTGACTCACACAGACAGTGGACAGGCTGGCTGCTGTTAGCCAATGCGCGTCATCTCGCAACGACCTGCATGCCATACCTTTGTTGAACATAACGGTCTCATGTTAACACAGAGTTCGACCAGAGCCATCTCAAACGTTAACGTTTCTTTTTGACTTTTGACTCTTTTAAATATATGCTACTCTCCTGCCAGTTAAAGACAGTCATTAAATGTCTTTAATATTTATTTCAGATATTCTATTGAAAAATGAAAATAGATGCAAAGAAACGTCGGGCTGGGTGTTGTCAATACATTTTGTCACGTAGGCTGCAGCTGTAAATCATACATCGTTATGCCTACTGGCTCGCTAGAAAAAAAACAAAAACCTATCGTTGAAAAATCACTTGAAGGAAGAAAAATATAAAAGTTCCACTTTCTGCCAATAAATGGAATCCCCGTATCAGAAATGGGGGGAAGTTACAGCGACGCAGTTAGTCTGTGAGTAGAATAGATTGTGTAGACAACTTCACTGTTTCCACAAAGGTGATGTGCTTTTTAACAGGACTTGGTCAGTGTAATGATATAAATGCTAGCATTCGATTATGGTCAACGGTACCGAAAATGCCCGTTGCACCAGCCATCATAACAAATGTCCCAATATAGGATCGATTTAAACCTCTATATATTTTTATTTCACGTTGACAGTGTAGGCTATTATGTGTATTCCGACGCGAATTACATTTAATTGGGTTACGGCATTCACTTCAACCGAATGAAGTCAAATAGAAACGGCTCGAATTCCTTAATAAGGCTTCTTGATTTTCAAGCTAACTTTCCGAACAGCTGTTTTGTATTGAGTCCTTAAAATGCTACAACACGGTTTTTTTTAAACCAAATAACATTGAACGTCATTGCAAGATATATGCAATACCAACTTTTGCCAGTAGATGGCAGTCGCGTATTAGAAATGGGAGAGTCATTTGCGACTTGCGTTGAAGTTTTAAGACTGGATATAATGAGTCTCCAGCGAAAATAGTGAACTATTATTGCTTAATGGATGTGATGACACTCCAACAATGAACATATGTGAAAAGTGTTAGCCTCAAAATCAGGCAATGTAGAATTTAATACCTTTTTGAAATTATTTAATACATAATTGTATTAAAACATGAACTGTTTGGGCAGCATTACAAGTTAATTTTAAGGCTGACCAGAGCCATACCATTCCAAGATATTAAAAATCAGTTCATAGTTTTGTGTCAGGGCTATAATATCATGCTGACCACATTTTGTGTGAATGTGATGAACCCCCTAGGAAGAGTATTTCAAAGTTTGGTACGTTAAAAAACCCTTAAAAACACACAAAATCCAAAATAGCTCACTTCCTGTTGGGAAAAGTTAAGGGATGCAAATGAGAAATGTGTGTGTCTTGAGGAGACCCTTATGGCTACCAGACGTGGTGCATTTACGTGAAAGTATATGTCCACAATATTAGAAAAAAGTCATAGGGGGCGCTGTGTAGCCACGCCCAGGTGAATGTGGATATGGATGTGATTGCACTCCAAAAGTGAATATATTTGTAAAATATCAGCCCGATCAGATGATGTAGAACGGAATTAAGCTCACTTCCTGTTTTTGGGCGTAACGTGTGTATTATACGCCTCGCCATTGCCAAACCGTTTGAGATATCAAAAATCCTTTCGTCATTTAGGGTCAGGACTATTCTAAGATCATGATGACTACATTTGGTGTGAATGTGATGAATACCCTAGCAGGAACGCATACAAACATGAAAAAAACCTCACTTCCGTTGCCAGATGGTGGCGCTATAACATTGATTTCTTCTTGGTATTTGGATGTGATTACACTCTAACAGTGAACATATTTGTAAAATATCAGCCAGATCAGACAATGTAGACCATGAATTTATGGCTACTTCCTGTTGGCGCGGCGTGACATGAAAATTGTACGCCTCGCCATGACCATACCGTTTGAGATATCAAAAAAATCCTTTGGAATTAGTATCATGACTATCCTCAGACCACTTTGACCCCATTTCGTGTGAATGCAATGAACCCCCTAGGAGGAGTACTTAAAAGTGTAGTACGTGTAAAATGCACAAAATTCAAAATGGCTGACTTCCTGTTCACATATTTGATTCAATGCGAATGAGAAATGTGTTTGTCCAGAGGAGGCCCACATGCCTACTAAATTAGGTGAAGGTAGCTCAAAGTGCCTGTCCTCAATAGAAGACAAAGCATTAGGGGGCGCTGTGGAGTCCCTCGGCCACGCCCAGGTCTGAGCATCTGATACATCCTGACAGCCAACACTTCTCATGTGTGTGCAAAATTCCATGAGTTTCCATCCATGGCAAGCACCTCAAAAATGCAAAATACATTGAAAAAAAAGAGAATAATAATTATAGGGGGCGCTGTCTAGCCACGCCCCGATTGATATGTATATATTTAATATTGTACTCCAACAGTGAACATATTTCTAAAATATCAGCCAGATCGGACGATGTCGGAAAAAAAGTCATTTTTTTGCACGCAATATGTGTACTGTACGACTCGCCATTTCCATACCGTTTGAGATATCAAAAATCCCTTCACAGCTTATGGTCATGACTATCCTAAGATCATGCTGACCACATTTCGTGTGAATGTGATGAATGCCCTAGCAGGAAGGCATACAAATATGATAAAGACCTCACTTCCTGTTGCCAGATGGTGGCGCTATAACATTGACCCGTTCTTGGGATATGGATGTGATTATACTCCAACAATAAACATATTTCTAAAAGATCAGCCAGATCAGACAATGTAGACCATGAAATTACGGCCACTTCCTGTTGGCGCCGCGTGACATAAAAATTCTACGCCTCCCTAGGACCGTCCCGTTTCAGCTATCAAAAATATCCTGGCAATTTAGCATCATGAATATCCTCAGACCATTCTGACCACAGGTGGTGTGAATGTGATGAACCCCCTAGGAGGAGTACTTAAAAGTGCAGTACGTGTAAAACGCACAAAATCCAAAATGGCTGACTTCCTGTTTGTATATTTGATTAGATGCGAATTAGAAATGTGTTTAGGCCGAGGAGTGCTATATGCGTACTAAATTTTGTGAAGGTAGCTCAAAGTGCCTGCCCACAATAGATGACAATGCGATAGGGGGCGCTGTGGAGTTCCTCAGCGACGCCCAGGTCTCAGCATCTGAGCGATCCTGACAGCCACCACTTCTGATGTGTGTGCAAAATTCCGTGAGTTTTCATCCATGGCAAGCACCTCAAAAATGCACAAAACATTGAAAAAAAAAGAATAATAATAATAAATATAGCTGCAAGCAGCAATGAACGGGCCCAAGCACCATGGGCGCAACCGCCTTGGTGGCATAGTTGCGCCAATGACATGTTTCACAATATGTACACACTTTGGAAATAATCACCTTCCTGGACAACGTATAGTGTGCACAGGAATTCCCCTTTGATCAATGAAGATGTTGCTGCTGCTATTGGAATGCATCAATGATATAAGCCTCCCTTCCTATTGCCAGATGGTGGCGCTATAATATTGAGCCGTGTATGGTTCATGGATTTGATTACACTCCAATAATTAACATATTTGTACATTTTCAGCCAAATTGGAAGATGTCAAGTAAAATTAAAGCCACTTCCTGTTCCCAGATGGTGGCGCTATGCCATTGAGCCTTTCTTGGTATATGGATGAGATTACACTCCAAAAATGAACATGTGTGAAGTTTCAGCCACATCAGACAATGTAGAATGAAACAAAAATGACTTCTTGCTTGCACAGTGTAATAATATGCTCCAGTCCTGTATGGAGAGCAGAGATGAATTAATTTCAATAGATTTTACAGCGGGAGGCACAATTTACGCTTGAGAAGTCATTCGGTTATAAATATGCACTCAAAATAAAACCATTGGCGTAAAGAAACTATTCAACTTCATTGTGGCCGCACCGGGGATGGAACTGCGGACCTTGCATGTCTTAATCCACTGTCTGAACCATTAAGTTATACTGCCCTCTTATACACGTACGCCATCTATTGGCCAAAAGTTGTATGTTTCCTTTTATCCTGGTTAAATAATTTCTCTCCGAAGTGTCGGATAATATTGCATTAAACGTCGAGTTAGCCAGCATCATTCTTTTCCATTTCACCGGTAATTATGCTGCCTGAAATGCATTTGTTCAGCCAAATCAAAAGGAGATGCCAAGTCTCTGCCCTCAATCCGGTATTTTCATATTAAGTCAAAAATTCCTAGCGAAATTGTATGTTCTCTTAATTCGTGTTTAATGACAAGCAAAATAAACTAACATATCTGGCGATTTAACTGAAAGTTTTCTATTCATGTAAACAAACGTAGCTGACCTGTTTTTTGACTCACACAGACAGTGGACAGGCTGGCTGCTGTTAGCCAATGCGCGTCATCTCGCAACGACCTGCATGCCATACCTTTGTTGAACATAACGGTCTCATGTTAACACAGAGTTCGACCAGAGCCATCTCAAACGTTAACGTTTCTTTTTCACTTTTGACTCTTTTAAATATATGCTACTCTCCTGCCAGTTAAAGACAGTCATTAAATGTCTTTAATATTTATTTCAGATATTCTATTCAAAAATGAAAATAGATGCAAAGAAACGTCGGGCTGGGTGTTGTCAATACATTTTGTCACGTAGGCTGCAGCTGTAAATCATACATCGTTATGCCTACTGGCTCGCTAGAAAAGAAAAAAAAAACCTATCGTTGAAAAATCACTTGAAGGAAGAAAAATATAAAAGTTCCACTTTCTGCCAATAAATGGAATCCCCGTATCAGAAATGGGGGGAAGTTACAGCGACGCAGTTAGTCTGTGAGTAGAATAGATTGTGTAGACAACTTCACTGTTTCCACAAAGGAACCAAAAATGTGCTTTTTAACAGGACTTGGTCAGTCTAATGATATAAATGCTAGCATTCGATTATGGTCAACGGTACCGAAAATGCGCGTTGCACCAGCCATCATAACAAATGTCCCAATATAGGATCGATTTAAACCTCTATATATTTTTATTTCACGTTGAAAGTGTAGGCTATTATGTGTATTCCGACGCGAATTACATTTAATTGGGTTACGGCATTCACTTCAATCGAATGAAGTCAAATAGAAACGGCTCGAATTCCTTAATAAGGCTTCTTGGTTTTCAAGCTAACTTTCCGAACAGCTGTTTTGTATTGAGTCCTTAAAATGCTACAACACGATTTTTTTTAAACCAAATAACATTGAACGTCATTGCAAGATATGCATTATATGTGTTAATCTTTGAAATATATGCTACTTTCCTGCCAGTAAAAGCCTGTCTTTTATTTTAGTTATTCAATCCATATAATTAAGGTAGATGAGAAAAAACGTTGCTGTGGGCTGGGTGTTGTCAGTACATTTTGTTACGTAGGCTGCCGCTGTTACTCATACATCGTTATGGTTACTGGCTCGCAAAAAGAAACAAAACTTGTCATTGATGAATTACTTGAGAAACAATACCAACTTTTGCCAGTAGATGGCAGTCGCGTATTAGAAATGGGAGAGTCATTTGCGACTTGCGTTGAAGTTTTAAGACTGGATATAATGAGTCTCCAGCGAAAATAGTGAACTATTATTGCTTAATGGATGTGATGACACTCTAACAATGAACATATGTGAAAAGTGTTAGCCTCAAAATCAGGCAATGTAGAATTGAATACCTTTTTAAAATTATTTAATACATAATTGTATTAAAACATGAACTGTTTGGGCAGCATTACAAGTTAATTTTAAGGCTGACCATAGCCATACCATTCCAAGATTTTAAAAATCAGTTCATAGTTGTGTGTCAGGGCTATAATACCATGCTGACCACATTTTGTGTGAATGTGATGAACCCCCTAGGAAGAGTATTTCAAAGTTTGGTACGTGAAAAAACACTTAAAAACACACAAAATCCAAAATAGCTCACTTCCTGTTGGGAAAAGTTAAGGGATGCAAATGAGAAATGTGTGTGTCTTGAGGAGACCCTTATGTCTACCAGACGTGGTGCATTTACGTGAAAGTATGTGTCCACAATATTAGAAAAAAGCCATAGGGGGCGCTGTGTAGCCACGCCCAGATGAATGTGGATATGGATGTGATTGCACTCCAAAAGTGAATATATTTGTAAAATATCAGCCCGATCAGATGATGTAGAACGGAATTAAGCCCACTTCCTGTTTTTGGGTGTAACGTGTGTATTATACGCCTCGCCATTGCCAAACCGTTTGAGATATCAAAAATCCTTTCGTCATTTAGGGTCAGGACTATTCTAAGATCATGATGACTACATTTGGTGTGAATGTGATGAATACCCTAGCAGGAACGCATACAAACATGATAAAAACCTCACTTCCGTTGCCAGATGGTGGCGCTATAACATTGACTACTTCTTGGTATAGGGATGTGATTACACTCTAACAGTGAACATATTTGTAAAATATCAGCCAGATCAGACAATGTAGACCATGAATTTATGGCTACTTCCTGTTGGCGCGGCGTGACATGAAAATTGTACGCCTCGCCATGACCATACCGTTTGAGATATCAAAAATATCCTTTGGAATTAGTATCATGACTATCCTGAGACCGCTTTGACCACATTTCCTGTGAATGCAATGAACCCCCTAGGAGGAGTACTTAAAAGTGTAGTACGTGTAAAATGCACAAAATTCTAAATGGCTGACTTCCTGTTCACATATTTGATTCGATACGAATGAGAAATGTGTTTGACCAGAGGAGGCCCACATGCATACCAAATTAGGTGAAGGTAGCTCAAAGTGCCTGTCCACAATAGAAGACAAAGCATTAGGGGGCGCTGTGGAGTCCCTCGGCCACGCCCAGGTCTGAGCATCTGATACATCCTGACAGCCAACAATTCTCATGTGTGTGCAAAATTCCGTGAGTTTTCATCCATGGCAAGCACCTCAAAAATGCAAAATACATTGAAAAAAAAGAGAATAATAATTATAGGGGGCGCTGTCTAGCCACGCCCCGATTGATATGTATATATTTCATATTGTACTCCAACAGTGAACATATTTGTAAAATATCAGCCAGATCGGACGATGTCGAAAAAAAAGTCATTTTTTTGCACGCAATATGTGTACTGTACGACTCGCCATTTCCATACCGTTTGAGATATCAAAAATCCCTTCACAGCTTATGGTCATGACTATCCTAAGATCATGCTGACCACATTTCGTGTGAATGTGATGAATGCCCTAGCAGGAAGGCATACAAATATGATAAAGACCTCACTTCCTGTTGCCAGATGGTGGCGCTATAATATTGACCCGTTCTTGGGATATGGATGTGATTATACTCCAACAGTAAACGTATTTCTAAAATATCAGCCAGATCAGACAATGTAGACCATGAAATTACGGCCACTTCCTGTTGGCGCGGCGTGACATAAAAATTCTACGCCTCCCCAGGACCGTCCCGTTTGAGCTATCAAAAATATCCTGGCAATTTAGCATCATGAATATCCTGAGACCATTCTGACCACAGGTCGTGTGAATGTGATGAACCCCCTAGGAGGAGTACTTAAAAGTGCAGTACATGTAAAACGCACAAAATCCAAAATTGCTGACTTCCTGTTTGTATATTTGATTAGATGCAAATTATAAATGTTTTTGGTCCGAGGAGTGCTATATGCGTACTAAATTTTGTGAAGGTAGCTCAAAGTGCCTGCCCACAATAGATGACAATGCGATAGGGGGCGCTGTGGAGTCTCTCGGCCACGCCCAGGTCTGAGCATCTAATCAATCCTGAAGGTCCTCATTTCTGATGTGTGTGCAAAATTCCCAGACTTTTTATGCATGGCAAGCACCTCAAAAAGGCCCATTTGCATATAGAAAAAAGAATAATAATAATAATAATAATAATAATAATAATAATAATAATCTTTACAATAACAATAGGGTCCTTCGCACCCTACGGTGCTTGGGCCCTAATAATAATAATAATCCTTCCAATAACAATAGGGTCCTTCGCACCCTACGGTGCTTGGGCCCTAATAATAATAATAATAATAATAATCTTTACAATAACAATAGGGTCCTTCGCACCCTACGGTGCTTGGGCCCTAATAATAATAATAATAATAATAATCCTTCCAATAACAATAGGGTCCTTCGCACCCTACGGTGCTTGGGCCCTAATAATAATAATAATAATAATAATAATAATAATAATAATAATAATAATAATCCTTCCAATAACAATAGGGTCCTTCGCACCCTACGGTGCTTGGGCCCTAATAATAATAATAATAATAATAATCCTTCCAATAACAATAGGGTCCTTCGCACCCTACGGTGCTTGGGCCCTAATAATCCTTCCAATAACAATAGGGTCCTTCGCACCCTACGGTGCTTGGGCCCTAAATATAGCTGCAAGCAGCAATGAACGGGCCCAAGCACCATGGGCGCAACCGCCTTGGTGGCACAGTAGTGCCAATGACATGTTTCACAATATGTTCACACTTTGGAAATAATCACCTTCCTGGACAACGAATAGTGTGCACAGGAATTCCCCTTTGATCAATGAAGATGTTGCTGCTGCTATTGGAATGCATTAATGATATAAGCCTCACTTCCTGTTGCCAGATGGTGGCGCTATAATATTGAGCTGTGTATGGTTTATGGATTTGATTACACTCCAATTATTAACATATTTGTACATTTTCAGCCAAATTGGAAGATGTCAATAAAATTAAAGCCACTTCCTTTTGCCAGATGGTGGCGCTATGCCATTGAGCCTTTCTTGGTATATGGATGAGATTACACTCCAAAAATGAACATGTGTGAAGTTTCTGCCACATCAGACAATGTAGAATGAAACAAAAATTACTTCTTGCTTGCACATTGTAATAATATGCTCCAGTCCTGTATGGAGAGCACAGATGAATTAATTTCCATAGATTTTACAGCGGGAGGCAAAATTTACGCTTGAGAAGTCATTCGGTTATAAATATGCACTCAAAATAAAACCATTGGCGTAAAGAAACTCTTCAACTTTATTGTAGCCGCACCGGGGATGGAACCGCGGACCTTGCATGTCTTAATCCACTGTCTGAACCATTAAGCTATACTGCCCTCTTATACACGTACGCCATCTATTGGCCAAAAGTTGTATGTTTCCTTTTATCCTGGTTAAATAATTTCTCTCCGAAGTGTCGGATAATATTGCATTAAACGTCGAGTTAGCCAGCATCATTCTTTTCCATTTCACCGGTAATTATGCTGCCTGAAACGCATTTGTTCAGCCAAATCTAAAGGAGGTGCCAAGTCTCTGCCCTCAATCCGGTACTTTCATATTAAGTCAAAAATTCCTAGCGAAATTGTATGTTCTCTTAATTCGTGTTTAATGACAAGCAAAATAAACTAAAATTATCTGGCGATTTAACTGAAAGTTTTCTATTCATGTAAATAAACGTAGCTGACCTGTTTTTTGACTCACACAGACAGTGGACAGGCTGGCTGCTGTTAGCCAATGCGCGTCATCTCGCAACGACCTGCATGCCATACCTTTGTTGAACATAACGGTCTCATGTTAACACAGAGTTCGACCAGAGCCATCTCAAACGTTAACGTTTCTTTTTGACTTTTGACTCTTTTAAATATATGGTACTCTCCTGCCAGTTAAAGACAGTCATTAAATGTCTTTAATATTTATTTCAGATATTCTATTCATATAATGAAAATAGATGCAAAGAAACGTCGGGCTGGGTGTTGTCAATACATTTTGTCACGTAGGCTGCAGCTGTAAATCATACATCGTTATGCCTACTGGCTCGCTAGAAAAAGAAAAAAAAACCTATCGTTGAAAAATCAGTTGAAGGAAGAAAAATATAAAAGTTCCACTTTCTGCCAATAAATGGAATCCCCGTATCAGAAATGGGGGGAAGTTACAGCGACGCAGTTAGTCTGTGAGTAGAATAGATTGTGTAGACAACTTCACCGTTTCCACAAAGGAACCAAAAATGTGCTTTTTAACAGGACTTGGTCAGTGTAATGATATAAATGCTAGCATTCGATTATGGTCAACGGTACCGAAAATGCCCGTTGCACCAGCCATCATAACAAATGTCCCAATATAGGATCGATTTAAACCTCTATATATTTTTATTTCACGTTGACAGTGTAGGCTATTATGTGTATTCCGACGCGAATTACATTTAATTGGGTTACGGCATTCACTTCAATCGAATGAAGTCAAATAGAAACGGCTCGAAATCCTTAATAAGGCTTCTTGGTTTTCAAGCTAACTTTCCGAACAGCTGTTTTGTATTGAGTCCTTAAAATGCTACAACACGGTTTTTTATAAACCAAATAACATTGAACGTCATTGCAAGATATGCATTATATGTGTTAATCTTTGAAATATATGATACTTTCCTGCCAGTAAAAGCCTGTCTTTTATTTTAGTTATTCAATCCATAAAATTAAGGTGGATGAGAAAAAACGTTGCTGTGGGCTGGGTGTTGTCAGTACATTTTGTCACGTAGGCTGCCGCTGTCACTCATACATCGTTATGGTTACTGGCTCGCAAAAAGAAACAAAACTTGTATTTGAGAAATCACTTGAGAAACAATACCAAGTTTTGCCAGTAGATGGCAGTCGCGTATTAGAAATGGGAGAGTCATTTGCGACTTGCCTTGAAGTTTTAAGACTGGATATAATGAGTCTCCAGCGAAAATAGTGAACTATTATTGCTTAATGGATGTGATGACACTCCAACAATGAACATATATGAAAAGTTGTAGCCTCAAAATCAGGCAATGTAGAATTTAATACCTTTTTGAAATTATTTAATACATAATTGTATTAAAACATGAACTGTTTGGGCAGCATTACAAGTTAATTTTAAGGCTGACCATAGCCATACCATTCCAAGATATTAAAAATCAGTTCATAGTTGTGTGTCAGGGCTATAATATCATGCTGACCACATTTTGTGTGAATGTGATGAACCCCCTAGGAAGAGTATTTCAAAGTTTGGTACGTGAAAAAACACTTAAAAACACACAAAATCCAAAATAGCTCACTTCCTGTTGGGAAAAGTTAAGGGATGCAAATGAGAAATGTGTGTGTCTTGAGGAGACCCTTATGCCTTCCAGACGTGGTGCATTTACGTGAAAGTATATGTCCACAATATTAGAAAAAAGCCATAGGGGGCGCTGTGTAGCCACGCCCAGATGAATGTGGATATGGATGTGATTGCACTCCAAAAGTGAATATATTTGTAAAATATCAGCCCGATCAGATGATGTAGAACGGAATTAAGCCCACTTCCTGTTTTTGGGCGTAACGTGTGTATTATACGCCTCGCCATTGCCAAACCGTTTGAGATATCAAAAATCCTTTCGTCATTTAGGGTCAGGACTATTCTACGATCATGATCTCTACATTTGGTGTGAATGTGATGAATACCTTAGCAGGAACGCATACAAACATGATAAAAACCTCACGTCCGTTGCCAGATGGTGGCGCTATAACATTGATTTCTTCTTGGTATTTGGATGTGATTACACTCTAACAGTGAACATATTTGTAAAATATCAGCCAGATCAGACAATGTAGACCATGAATTTATGGCAACTTCCTGTTGGCGCGGTGTGACATGAAAATTGTACGCCTCGCCATGACCATACCGTTTGAGATATCAAAAATATCCTTTGGAATTAGTCTCATGACTATCCTGAGACCAATTTGACCACATTTTGTGTGAATGCAATGAACCCCCTAGGAGGAGTACTTAAAAGTGTAGTACGTGTAAAATGCACAAAATTCAAAATGGCTGACTTCCTGTTTACATATTTGATTCGATGCAAATGAGAAATGTGTTTGTCCAGAGGAGTCCCACATGCATACCAATCTAGGTGAAGGTAGCTCAAAGTGCCTGTCCACAATAGAAGACAAAGCATTAGGGGGCGCTGTGGAGTCCCTTGGCCACGCCCAGGTCTGAGCATCTGATACATCCTGACAGCCAACACTTCTCATGTGTGTACAAAATTCTGTGAGTTTCCATCCATGGCAAGCACCTCAAAAATGCAAAATACATTGAAAAAAAAGAGAATAATAATTATAGGGGGCGCTGTCTAGCCACGCCCCGATTGATATGTATATATCTGATATTGTACTGCTACAATGAACATATTTGTAAAATATCAGCCAGATCGGACGATGTCGAAAAAAAAGTCATTTTTTTGCACGCAATATGTGTACTGTACGACTCGCCATTTCCATACCGTTTGAGATATCAAAAATCCCTTCACAACTTAGCGTAAGGACTATCTTACGATCATGCTGACCGCATTTGGTGTGAATGTGCTGAATGCCCTAGCAGGAAGGCATACAAATATGTTAAAGACCTCACTTCCTATTGCCAGATGGTGGCGCTATAACACTGACCTGTTCTTGGGATATGGATGTGATTACACTCCTACAATAAACAAATTTCTAAAATATCAGCCAGATCAGACAATGGAGACCATGAAATTATGGCCACTTCCTGTTGGCGTGGCGTGACATAAAAATTGTAATCCTCCCCGTGACTGTCCCGTTTGAGCTATCAAAAATATCCTGGCAATTTAGCATCATGACTATCCTGAGACCATTCTGACCACAGTTGGTGTGAATGCGATGAACCCCCTAGGAGGAGTACTTAAAAGTGTAGTACGTGTAAAACTCAGAAAATCCAAAATGGCTGACTTCCTGTTTGGATATTTGATTAGATCCGAATGAGAAATGTGTTTGGACCGAGGAGCGCTATTTGGCCACCAAATTAGGTGCAGGTAGCTCAAAGTGCCTGCCCACAATAGAAGACAATGCGATAGGGGGCGCTGTGGAGTCCCTCGGCCACGCCCAGGTCTGAGCATCTGAGAGCTCCTGACAGCAACCACTTCTGATGTGTGTGCAAAATGTCAAGACTTTTTACGCATGGCAAGGCCCTCAAAAAAGCCCATTTGCCTGATGAAAAAGAATAATAATAATAAATATAGCTGCAAGCAGCAATGAACGGGCCCAAGCACCATGGGCGCAACCGCCTTGGTGGCACAGTTGTGCCAATGACATGTTTCACAATATGTACACACTTTGGAAATAATCACCTTCCTGGACAACGAATAGTGTGCACAGGAATTCCCCTTTGATCAATGAAGATGTTGCTGCTGCTATTGGAATGCATCAATGATCTAAGCCTCACTTCCTATTGCCAGATGGTGGCGCTATAATATTGAGCTGTGTATGGTTTATGGATTTGATTTCACTCCAAAAATGAAGATATTTGTACATTTTCAGCCAAATTGGAAGATGTCCAGTAAAATTAAAGCCACTTCCTGTTGCCAGATGGTGGCGCTATAATATTGAGCCGTGTATGGTATATGGATGAGATTACACTCCAAAAATGAACATGTGTGACGTTTCTGCCACATCAGACAATGTAGAATGAAACAAAAATTACTTCTTGCTTGCACAGTGTAATAATATGCTCCAGTCCTGTATGGAGAGCAGAGATTAATTAATTTCAATAGATTTTACAGCGGGAGGCACAATTTACGCTTGAGAAGTCATTCGGTTATAAATATGCACTCAAAATAAAACCATTGGCGTAAAGAAACTATTCAACTTTATTGTGGCCGCACCGGGGATGGAACCGCGGACCTTGCATGTCTTAATCCACTGTCTGAACCATTAAGCTATACTGCCCTCTTATACACGTACGTTATCTATTGGCCAAAAGTTGTATGTTTCCTTTCATCCTGGTTAAATAATTTCTCTCCGAAGTGTCGGATAATATTGCATTAAACGTCGAGTTAGCCAGCATCATTCTTTTCCATTTCACCGGTAATTATGCTGCCTGAAACGCATTTGTTCAGCCAAATCTAAAGGAGATGCCAAGTCTCTGCCCTCAATCCGGTATTTTCATATTAAGTCAAAAATTCCTAGCGAAATTGTATGTTCTCTTAATTCGTGTTTAATGACAAGCAAAATAAACTAACATATCTGGCGATTTAACTGAAAGTTTTCTATTCATGTAAACAAACGTAGCTGACCTGTTTTTTTTACTCACACAGACAGTGGACAGGCTGGCTGCTGTTAGCCAATGCGCGTCATCTCGCAACGACCTGCATGCCATACCTTTGTTGAACATAACGGTCTCATGTTAACACAGAGTTCGACCAGAGCCATCTCAAACGTTAACGTTTCTTTTTGACTTTTGACTCTTTTAAATATATGCTACTCTCCTGCCAGTTAAAGACAGTCATTAAATGTCTTTAATATTTACTTCAGATATTCTATTCAAAAATGAAAATAGATGCAAAGAAACGTCGGGCTGGGTGTTGTCAATACATTTTGTCACGTAGGCTGCAGCTGTAAATCATACATCGTTATGCCTACTGGCTCGCTAGAAAAAAAACAAAAACCTATCGTTGAAAAATCACTTGAAGGAAGAAAAATATAAAAGTTCCACTTTCTGCCAATAAATGGAATCCCCGTATCAGAAATGGGGGGAAGTTACAGCGACGCAGTTAGTCTGTGAGTAGAATAGATTGTGTAGACAACTTCACTGTTTCCTCAAAGGTGATGTGCTTTTTAACAGGACTTGGTCAGTGTAATGATATAAATGCTAGCATTCGATTATGGTCAACGGTACCGAAAATGCCCGTTGCACCAGCCATCATAACAAATGTCCCAATATAGGATCGATTTAAACCTCTATATATTTTTATTTCACGTTGACAGTGTAGGCTATTATGTGTATTCCGACGCGAATTACATTTAATTGGGTTACGGCATTCACTTCAACCGAATGAAGTCAAATAGAAACGGCTCGAATTCTTTAATAAGGCTTCTTGATTTTCAAGCTAACTTTCCGAACAGCTGTTTTGTATTGAGTCCTTAAAATGCTACAACACGGTTTTTGTTAAACCAAATAACATTGAACGTCATTGCAAGATATATGCAAGACCAACTTTTGCCAGTAGATGGCAGTCGCGTATTAGAAATGGGAGAGTCATTTGCGACTTGCGTTGAAGTTTTAAGACTGGATATAATGAGTCTCCAGCGAAAATAGTGAACTATTATTGCTTAATGGATGTGATGACACTCCAACAATGAACATATGTGAAAAGTTGTAGCCTCAAAATCAGGCAATGTAGAATTTAATACCTTCATGAAATTATTTAATACATAATTGTATTAAAACATGAACTGTTTGGGCAGCATTTCAAGTTAATTTTAAGGCTGACCATAGCCATACCATTCCAAGATATTAAAAATCAGTTCATAGTTGTGTGTCAGGGCTATAATATCATGCTGACCACATTTTGTGTGAATGTGATGAACCCCCTAGGAAGAGTATTTCAAAGTTTGGTACGTGAAAAAACACTTAAAAACACACAAAATCCAAAATAGCTCACTTCCTGTTGGGAAAAGTTAAGGGATGCAAATGAGAAATGTGTGTGTCTTGAGGAGACCCTTATGCCTACCAGACGTGGTGCATTTACGTGAAAGTATATGTCCACAATATTAGAAAAGAACCATAGGGGGCGCTGTGTAGCCACGCCCAGATGAATGTGGATATGGATGTGATTGCACTCCAAAAGTGAATATATTTGTAAAATATCAGCCCGATCAGATGATGTAGAACGGAATTAAGCCCACTTCCTGTTTTTGGGCGTAACGTGTGTATTATACGCCTCGCCATTGCCAAACCGTTTGAGATATCAAAAATCCTTTCGTCATTTAGGGTCAGGACTATTCTCAGATCATGATGACTACATTTGGTGTGAATGTGATGAATACCTTAGCAGGAACGCATACAAACATGATAAAAACCTCACGTCCGTTGCCAGATGGTGGCGCTATAACATAGATTTCTTCTTGGTATTTGGATGTGATTACACTCTAACAGTGAACATATTTGTAAAATATCAGCCAGATCAGACAATGTAGACCATGAATTTATGGCAACTTCCTTTTGGCGCAGCGTGACATGAAAATTGTACGCCTCGCCATGACCATACCGTTTGAGATATCAAAAATATCCTTTGGAATTAGTATCATGACTATCCTGAGACCAATTTGACCACATTTCGTGTGAATGCAATGAACCCCCTAGGAGGAGTACTTAAAAGTGTAGTACGTGTAAAATGCACAAAATTCAAAATGGCTGACTTCCTGTTTACATATTTGATTCGATGCGAATGAGAAATGTGTTTGTCCAGAGGAGTCCCACATGTATACCAAATTAGGTGAAGGTAGCTCAAAGTGCCTGTCCACAATAGAAGACAAAGCATTAGGGGGCGCTGTGGAGTCCCTTGGCCACGCCCAGGTCTGAGCATCTGATACATCCTGACAGCCAACACTTCTCATGTGTGTGCAAAATTCTGTGAGTTTCCATCCATGGCAAGCACCTCAAAAATGCAAAATACATTGAAAAAAAAGAGAATAATAATTATAGGGGGCGCTGTCTAGCCACGCCCCGATTGATATGTATATATCTGATATTGTACTGCTACAGTGAACATATTTGTAAAATATCAGCCAGATCGGACGATGTCGAAAAAAAAGTCATTTTTTTGCACGCAATATGTGTACTGTACGACTCGCCATTTCCATACCGTTTGAGATATCAAAAATCCCTTCACAACTTAGTGTAAGGACTATCTTACAATCATGCTGACCGCATTTGGTGTGAATGTGCTGAATGCCCTAGCAGGAATGCATACAAATATGTTAAAGACCTCACTTCCTATTGCCAGATGGTGGCGCTATAACACTGACATGTTCTTGGGATATGGATGTGATTACACTCCAACAATAAACAAATTTCTAAAATATCAGCCAGATCAGACAATGTAGACCATGAAATTATGGCCACTTCCTGTTGGCGTGGCGTGACATAAAAATTGTAATCCTCCCCGTGACTGTCCCGTTTGAGCTATCAAAAATATCCTGGCAATTTAGCATCATGACTATCCTGAGACCATTCTGACCACAGTTGGTGTGAATGCGATGAACCCCCTAGGAGGAGTACTTAAAAGTGTAGTACGTGTAAAACTCAGAAAATCCAAAATGGCTGACTTCCTGTTTGGATATTTGATTAGATCCGAATGAGAAATGTGTTTGGACCGAGGAGCGCTATTTGGCCACCAAATTAGGTGCAGGTAGCTCAAAGTGCCTGCCCACAATAGAAGACAATGCGATAGGGGGCGCTGTGGAGTCCCTCGGCCACGTCCAGGTCTGAGCATCTGAGAGCTCCTGACAGCAACCACTTCTGATGTGTGTGCAAAATGTCAAGACTTTTTACCCATGGCAAGGCCCTCAAAAAAGCCAATTTGCCTGAAGAAAAAGAATAATAATAATAAATATAGCTGCAAGCAGCAATGAACGGGCCCAAGCACCATGGGCGCAACCGCCTTGGTGGCATAGTTGTGCCAATGACATGTTTCACAATATGTACACACTTTGGAAATAATCACCTTCCTGGACAACGTATAGTGTGCACAGGAATTCCCCTTTGATCAATGAAGATGTTGGCGCTGCTATTGGAATGCATCAATGATATAAGCCTCACTTCCTGTTGCCAGATGGTGGCGCTATATTATTGATCCGTGTATGTTTTTTGAATTTGATTACACTCCAGAAATAAACATATTTGTACATTTTCAGCCACATCGGAAGATGTTCAGCGAAATTAAGGTCAATTCCTGTTTCCAGATGATGCTGCTATAACATGGAGTCGTTTTTGGAATATGGATTTGATTACACTCCAACACTGAGCATCTGTGTAAAGTTGCAGTCACATCAGACATTGGAGAATTTAAGTATGACCACTTCCTGTTTGTCTGGCATGATGTGTTTTTCATGTGCCTGACCATAGCTATATCATCCCAGTAAATCAAAAATCTGTTTTGTCAGGACCATCCTAGCATCATGCTGACCACATTTACCGTGAATGTCATGAACCCATTGAAAAATAATGCTTAAGAATGCAATATAAGGCTCACTTCCTGTTGCCAGCGGGTGGCGCTTTGCCATTTAGCCTTTATTGGAAAATGGATGAGATTACACTCCAAAAATGAACGTGTGAAGTTTCAGCCACATCAGACAATGTAGAATGAAATAAAAATAACGTCTTGCTTGCACATTGTGATAACATGCTACAGTCCTGTATGGAGAGCAGAGATTAATTAATTTCCATAGTTTTTAGACGGGGAGGCACAATTTATGCTTGAAAAGTCATTAGGCCATAAACATGCACTCAAAATGAAAACAATTGACTTCAAGAAACTATTCAAATTCATTGTGGCCGCAGCGGGGATCGAACGGCTGAATTTGCGTGCCTTAATCCACCGCCCTAACCATTACGCTATACTGCCCGCTCATACACGGGTGCCATCTATTGGCCAAATGTCTCCTTTTATCTTGGTTTAATAATTTCTCTACGAAGTGTCGGATAATATTGCACGAAACGTCTAGTTAACCAGCATCATTCTTTTCCATTTCACTGCTAATTATGCTGCCTGAAACGCATTTGTTCAGCCAAATCTAAAAGAGATGCCAACTCTCTGCCCTCAATACAGTATTTTCATATTAATTTACCATTCCTAGCGAAATTGTATGTTCTCTTAATTCGTGTTTAATGACAAGCCTAATAAACTAACATAGCTGGCGATTTAACTGAAAGTTTTCTATTCATGTAAACCAACGTAGCTGACCTGTTTTTGGACTCACACAGACAGTGGACTGGCTGGCTGCTGTTAGCCCGTGCGTGTCATCTCGCAACGACCTGCATGTGATATCTTTGTTGAACTAAACGGTCTCATGTTAACACAGCGTTCGAGCAGAGCCACCTCAGACGCTAAAGTTTCTTTTTGACTTCATGTGTTAATCTTTTAAAAATATGATACTCTCCTGCCAGTTAAAGCCTGTCTTTAAGTCTTTAAATGTCTTTAATATTTATTTTAGTTATTCAATTCATGTAATGAAAATAGATGCAAAGAAACGTCGGGCTGGGTGTTGTCAATACATTTTGTCACGTAGGCTGCAGCTGTAAATCATACATCGTTATGCCTACTGGCTCGCTAGAAAAAAACAAAAACCTATCGTTGAAAAATCACTTGAAGGAAGAAAAAAATGAAAGTACCACTTTCTGCCAATAAATTGAATCGCCGTATCAGAAATGGGGGGAAGTTACAGCGACGCAGTTAGTCTGTGAGTAGAACAGATTGTGTAGACAACTTCACTGTTTCCACAAAGGAACCAAAAATGTGCTTTTTAACAGGACTTGGTCAGTGTAATGATATAAATGCTAGCATTCGATTATGGTCAACGGTACCGAAAATGCCCGTTGCACCAGCCATCATAACAAATGTCCCAATACAGGATCGATTTAAACCTCTATATATTTTTATTTCACGTTGACAGTGTAGGCTATTATGTGTATTCCGACGCGAATTACATTTAATTGGGTTACGGCATTCACTTCAATCGAATGAAGTCAAATAGAAACGGCTGGAATTCCTTAATAAGGCTTCTTGGTTTTCAAGCCAACTTTCCGAACAGCTGTTTTGTATTGAGTCCTTAAAATGCTACAATACGTTTTTTTTAAAATCCAAATAACATTGAACGTCAAAGCAATATATGCATTATATGTGTTAATCTTTGAAATATATGATACTTTCCTGCCAGTAAAAGCCTGTTTTTTATTTTAGTTATTCAATCGAGTTAATTAAGATAGATGAGAAAAAACGTTGCTGTGGGCTGGGTGTTTTCAGTACATTTTGTCATGTAGGCTGCCGCTGTTACTCATACATCGTTATGGTTACTGGCTCGCAAAAAGAAACAAAACTTGTCGTTGAGAAAAATTACTTTATCCAAGAAAAAGAGAAACAATACCGAAAATTAGAAAGAATACTAACCTTTGCCACTAGATGGCAGTCGCGTATTAGAAATGGGAGAGTCAGTTGCGACTTGAGTTGAAGTTTTAAGACTGGAGATAATGAGTCTCCAGCGAAAAAGGTAAACTATTATTGCTTAATGGATGTGATGACACTCCAACAATGAACATATGTGAAAAGATGTAGCCTCTAAATCAGGCAATGTAGAATTTAATACCTTTTTGAAATTATTTAATATATAATTTTCCTATTTGGGCAGCATTACAAGTTAATTTTAAGGCTGACCATAGCCATACCATTCCAAGATATTAAAAATCAGTTCATAGTTGTGTGTCAGGGCTATAATATCATGCTGACCACATTTTGTGTGAATGTGATGAACCCCCTAGGAAGAGTATTTCAAAGTTTGGTACGTGAAAAAACACTTAAAAACACACAAAATCCAAAATAGCTCACTTCCTGTTTGTGAAAACTTAAGGGATGCAAATGAGAAATGTGTGTGTCTTGAGGAGACCCTTATGCCTACCAGACGTGGTGCATTTACGTGAAAGTATATGTCCACAATATTAGAAAAAAGCCATAGGGGGCGCTGTGTAGCCACGCCCAGATGAATGTGGATATGGATGTGATTGCACTCCAAAAGTGAATATATTTGTAAAATATCAGCCCGATCAGATGATGTAGAACGGAATTAAGCCCACTTCCTGTTTTTGGGCGTAACGTGTGTATTATACGCCTCGCCATTGCCAAACCGTTTGAGATATCAAAAATCCTTTCGTCATTTAGGGTCGGAACTATTCTAAGATCATGATGACTACATTTGGTGTGAATGTGATGAATACCTTAGCAGGAACGCATACAAACATGATAAAAACCTCACGTCGGTTGCCAGATGGTGGCGCTATAACATTGATTTCTTCTTGGTATTTGGATGTGATTACACTCTAACAGTGAACATATTTGTAAAATATCAGCCAGATCAGACAATGTAGACCATGAATTTATGGCTACTTCCTGTTGGCGCGGCGTGACATGAAAATTGTACGCCTCGCCATGACCATACCGTTTGAGATATCAAAAATATCCTTTGGAATTAGTATCATGACTATCCTGAGACCGGTTTGACCACATTTCGTGTGAATACAATGAACCCGCGAGGAGGAGTACTTAAAAGTGTAGTACGTGTAAAATGCACAAAATTCAAAATGGCTGACTTCCTGTTCACATATTTGATTCGATGCGAATGAGAAATGTGTTTGTCCAGAGGAGGCCCACATGGATACCAAATTAGGTGAAGGTAGGTCAAAGTGCCTGTCCACAATAGAAGACAAAGCATTAGGGGGCGCTGTGGAGTCCCTCGGCCACGCCCAGGGCTGAGCATCTGATACATTCTGACAGCCAACAGTTCTCATGTGTGTGCAAAATTCTTTGAGTTTTCATCTATGGCAAGCACCTCAAAAATGCAAAATACATTGAAAAAAAACAGAATAATAATTATAGGGGGCGCTGTCTAGCCACGCCCCGATTGATATGTATATATCTGATATTGTACTGCTACCCTGAACATATTTGTAAAATATCAGCCAGATCGGACGATGTCGAAAAAAAAGTCATTTTTTTTCACGCAATATGTGTACTGTACGACTCACCATTTCCATACCGTTTGAGATATCAAAAATCCCTTCACAATTTAGTGTAAGAACTATCTTAAGATCATGCTGACCTCATTTGGTGTGAATGTGCTGAATGCCCTAGCAGGAATGCATACAAATATGTTAAAGACCTCACTTCCTATTGCCAGATGGTGGCGCTATAACATTGACCTGTTCTTGGGATATGGATGTGATTACACTCCAACAATAAACGTATTTCTAAAATATCAGCCAGATCAGACAATGTAGACCATGAAATTATGGCCACTTCCTGTTGGCGCGGCGTGACATAAAAATTGTACTCCTCCCCATGACCGTCCCGTTTGAGCTATCAAAAATATCCTGGCAATTTAGCATCATGACTATCCTGAGACCATTCTGACCACAGTTGGTGTGAATGCGATGAACCCCCTAGGAGGAGTACTTAAAAGTGTAGTACGTGTAAAACTCAGAAAATCCAAAATGGCTGACTTCCTGTTTGGATATTTGATTAGATCCAAATGAGAAATGTGTTTGGACCGAGGAGCGCTATTTGGCCACCAAATTAGGTGCAGGTAGCTCAAAGTGCCTGCCCACAATAGAAGACAATGCGATAGGGGGCGCTGTGGAGTCCCTCGGCCACGCCCAGGTCTGAGCATCTGAGAGCTCCTGACAGCAACCACTTCTGATGTGTGTGCAAAATGTCAAGACTTTTTACCCATGGCAAGGCCCTCAAAAAAGCCCATTTGCCTGAAGAAAAAGAATAATAATAATAAATATAGCTGCAAGCAGCAATGAACGGGCCCAAGCACCATGGGCGCAACCGCCTTGGTGGCATAGTTGTGCCAATGACATGTTTCACAATATGTACACACTTTGGAAATAATCACCTTCCTGGACAACGTATAGTGTGCACAGGAATTCTCCTTTGATCAATGAAGATGTTGCTGCTGCTATTGGAATGCATCAATGATATAAGCCTGACTTCCTATTGCCAGATGGTGGCGCTATAATATTGAGCTGTGTATGGTTTATGGATTTGATTTCACTCCAAAAATGAACATATTTGTACATTTTCAGCCAAATTGGAAGATGTCGAGTAAAATTAAAGCTACTTCCTGTTGCCAGATGGTGGTGCTATAACATTGAGCAATCTTTGGTATATGGATTTAATTACACTCCAATAATAAAAATATTTGTACATTTTCAGCCACATCGGAAGATGTCGAGTGAAATTACGGCCACTTCCTGTTGCCAGATGGTGGCGCTATGCCATTGAGCCTTTATTGGTATATGGATGAGATTACACTCCAAAAATGAACATGTGTGAAGTTTCAGCCTCTTCAGACAATGTAGAATGAAATAAAAACAACTTCTTGCTTGCACATTGTGATAACTTGCTACAGTCCTGTCTGGAGAGCAGAGATGAATTAATTTCCATAGATTTTACAGCGGGAGGCACAATTTATGCTTGAATAGTCATTCGGTTATAAATATGCACTCAAAATAAAACCATTGGCTTAAAGAAACTATTCAACTTTACTGTGCTTTATCGTGTTTAATCCACTGCCTGAACTATTAAACTATACTGCCCTCTTATACACATACGCCATCTATTGGCCAAAAGTTGTATGTTTCCTTTCATCTTGGTTAAATAATTTCTCTATGAAGTGTCTGATAATATTGCATTAAACGTCTAGTTAGCCAGCATCATTCTTTTCCATTTCACCGGTAATTATGCTGCCTGAAAAGCATTTGTTCAGCCAAATCTAAAGGAGATGCAAAGTCTCTGCCCTCAATCCGGTATTTTCATATTAAGTCAAAAATTCCTCGCGAAATTGTATGTTCTCTTAATTCGTGTTTAATGACAAGCAAAATAAACTAACATAGCTGGCGATTTAACTGAAAGTTTTCTATTCTTGTAAACCAACGTAGCTGACCTGTTTTTTGACTCACACAGACAGTGGACAGGCTGGCTGCTGATAGCCCATGCCTGTCATCTGGCAACGACCTGCATGCGATACCTTTGTTGAACATAACGGTCTCATGTTAACACAGAGTTCGACCAGAGCCACCTCAAACGCTCACGTTTCTTTTTGACTTCATGTCTTACTCTTTTAAATATATGATACTCTCCTGCCAGTTAAAGACAGTCATTAAATGTCTTTAATATTTATTTCAGATATTCAATTCATATAATGAAAATAGATGCAATGAAACGTCGGGCTGAGTGTTGTCAATACATTTTGTCACGTAGGCTGCAGCTGTAAATCATACATCGTTATGCCTACTGCTGCTAGAAAAAAACAAAAACCTATCGTTGAAAAATCACTTGAAGGAAGAAAAAAATAAAAGTTCCACTTTCTGCAAATAAATGGAATCCCCGTATCAGAAATGGGGGGAAGTTACAGCGACGCAGTTAGTCTGTGAGTAGAATAGATTGTGTAGACAACCTCACTGTTTCCACAAAGGAACCAAAAATGTGCTTTTTAACAGGACTTGGTCAGTGTAATGATATAAATGCTAGCATTCGATTATGGTCAACGGTACCGAAAATGCCCGTTGCACCAGCCATCATAACAAATGTCCCAATATAGGATCGATTTAAACCTCTATATATTTTTATTTCATGTTGACAGTGTAGGCTATTATGTGTATTCCGACGCGAATTACATTTAATTGGGTTACGGCATTCACTTCAATCGAATGAAGTCAAATACAAACGGCTCGAATTCCTGAAAAAGGCTTCTTGGTTTTCAAGCCAACTTTCCGAACAGCTGTTTTGTATTGAGAACTTAAAATGCTACAATACGTTTTTTTTAAAACCTAATAACATTGAACGTCAATGCAAGATATGCATTATATGTGTTAATCTTTTAAATATATGATACTTTCCTGCCAGTTAAAGCCTGTCTTTAAGTCTTTAAATGTCTTTAATATTTATTTTAGTTATCCAATTCATATAATGAAAATAGATGCAAAGAAACGTCGGGCTGGGTGTTGTCAATACATTTTGTCACGTAGGCTGCAGCTGTAAATCATACATCGTTATGCCTACTGGCTCGCTAGAAAAAAAACAAAAACCTATCGTTGAAAAATCACTTGAAGGAAGAAAAAAATAAAAGTTCCACTTTCTGCCAATAAATGGAATCCCCGTATCAGAAATGGGGGGAAGTTACAGCGACGCAGTTAGTCTGTGAGTAGAATAGATTGTGTAGACAACTTCACTGTTTCCACAAAGGTGATGTGCTTTTTAACAGGACTTGGTCAGTGTAATGATATAAATGCTAGCATTCGATTATGGTCAACGGTACCGAAAATGCCCGTTGCACCAGCCATCATAACAAATGTCCCAATATAGGATCGATTTAAACCTCTATATATTTTTATTTCACGTTGACAGTGTAGGCTATTATGTGTATTCCGGCATTCGGCATTACGGCATTCACTTCAACCGAATGAAGTCAAATAGAAACGGCTCGAATTCCTTAATAAGGCTTCTTGGTTTTCAAGCTAACTTTTCGAACAGCTGTTTTGTATTGAGTCCTTAAAATGCTACAACACGGTTTTTTTTAAACCAAATAACATTGAACGTCATTGCAAGATATATGCAATACCAACTTTGGCCAGTAGATGGCAGTCGCGTATTAGAAATGGGAGAGTCATTTGCGACTTGCGTTGAAGTTTTAAGACTGGATATAATGAGTCTCCAGCGAAAATAGTGAACTATTATTGCTTAATGGATGTGATGACACTCCAACAATGAACATATGTGAAAAGTTGTAGCCTCAAATGTAGAATTTAATACCTTTTTGAAATTATTTAATACATAATTGTATTAAAACATGAACTGTTTGGGCAGCATTACAAGTTAATTTTAAGGCTGACCATAGCCATATCATTCCAAGATATTAAAAATCAGTTCATAGTTGTGTGTCAGGGCTATAATATCATGCTGACCACATTTTGTGTGAATGTGATGAACCCCCTAGGAAGAATATTTCAAAGTTTGGTACGTGAAAAAACACTTAAAAACACACAAAATCCAAAATAGCTCACTTCCTGTTGGGAAAAGTTAAGGGATGCAAATGAGAAATGTGTGTGTCTTGAGGAGACCCTTATGCCTACCAGACGTGGTGCATTTACGTGAAAGTATATGTCCACAATATTAGAAAAAAGCCATAGGGGGCGCTGTGTAGCCACGCCCAGATGAATGTGGATATGGATGTGATTGCACTCCAAAAGTGAATATATTTGTAAAATATCAGCCGGATCAGATGATGTAGAACGGAATTAAGCCCACTTCCTGTTTTTGGGCGTAACGTGTGTATTATACGCCTCGCCATTGCCAAACCGTTTGAGATATCAAAAATCCTTTCGTCATTTAGGGTCAGGACTATTCTAAGATCATGATGACTACATTTGGTGTGAATGTGATGAATACCCTAGCAGGAACGCATACAAACATGATAAAAACCTCACTTCCTGTTGCCAGATGGTGGCGCTATAACATTGATTTCTTCTTGGTATATGGATGTGATTACACTCTAACAGTGAACATATTTGTAAAATATCAGCCAGATCAGACAATGTAGACCATGAATTTATGGCTACTTCCTGTTGGCGCGGCGTGACATGAAAATTGTACGCCTCGCCATGACCATACCGTGTGAGATATCAAAAATATCCTTTGGAATTAGTATCATGACAATCCTGAGACCACTTTGACCACATTTCGTGTGAATGCAATGAACTCCCTAGGAGGAGTACTTAAAAGTGTAGTACGTGTAAAATGCACAAAATTCAAAATGGCTGACTTCCTGTTCACATATATGATTCGATGCGAATGAGCAATGTGTTTGTCCAGAGGAGGCCCACAGGCATACCAAATTAGGTGAAGGTAGCTCAAAGTGCCTGTCCAAAATAGAAGACAAAGCATTAGGGGGCGCTGTGGAGTCCCTCGGCCACGCCCAGGTCTGAGCATCTGATACATCCTGAGAGCCAACACTTCTCATGTGTGTGCAAAATTCCGTGAGTTTTCATCCATGGCAAGCACCTCAAAAATGCAAAATACATTGAAAAAAAAGAGAATAATAATTATAGGGGGCGCTGTCTAGCCACGCCCTGATTGATATGTATATATTTCATATTGTACTCCAACAGTGAACATATTTGTAAAATATCAGCCAGATCGGACGATGTCGAAAAAAAAGTAATTTTTTTGCACGCAATATGTGTACTGTACGACTCGCCATTTCCATACCGTTTGAGATATCAAAAATCCCTTCGCAATTTAGTGTAAGGACTATCTTAAGATCATGGTGACCACATTTGGTGTGAATGTGATGAATGCCCTAGCAGGAAGGCATACAAATATGATAAAGACCTCACTTCCTGTTGCCAGATGGTGGCGCTATAACATTGAGCCGTTCTTGGGATATGGATGTAATTAAACTCCAACAATAAATGTATTTCTAAAATATCAGCCAGATCAGACAATGTAGACCATGAAATTACGGCCACTTCCTGTCGGCGCGGCGTGACATAAAAATTCTACGCCTCCCAAGGACCGTCCCGTTTGAGCTATCAAAAATATCCTGGCAATTTAGCATCATGAATATCCTATGACCATTCTGACCACAGGTGGTCTGAATGTGATGAACCCCCTAGGAGGAGTACTTAAAAGTGCAGTACGTGTAAAACGCACAAAATCCAAAATGGCTGACTTCCTGTTTGTATATTTGATTAGATGTGAATTAGAAATGTGTTTGGTCCGAGGAGTGCTATATGCGTACTAAATTTGGTTAAGGTAGCTCAAAGTGCCTGCCAACAATAGAAGACAATGCGATAGGGGGCGCTGTGGAGTCCCTCGGCCACGCCCAGGTCTGAGCATCTAAGCGATCCTGAAGGTCCTCATTTCTGATGTGTCTGCAAAATTCCCAGACTTTTTATGCATGGCAAGCACCTCAAAAAGGTCCATTTGCATATAGAAAAAAGAATAATAATAATAATAAATATAGCTGCAAGCAGCAATGAACGGGCCCAAGCCCCATGGGGGCAACCGCCTTGGTGGCATAGTTCTGCCAATGACATGTTTCACAACATGTACACACTTTGGAAATAATCACCTTCCTGGACAACGTATAGTGTGCACAGGAATTTCCCTTTGATCAATGAAGATGTTGGCGCTGCTATTGGAATGCATCAATGATATAAGCCTCACTTCCTGTTGCCAGATGGTGGCGCTATATTATTGATCCGTGTATGTTTTTTGAATTTGATTACACTCCAGAAATAAACATATTTGTACATTTTCAGCCACATCGGAAGATGTTCAGCGAAATTAAGGTCAATTCCTGTTTCCAGATGATGCTGCTATAACATTGAGTCGTTTTTGGATTATGGATTTGATTACACTCCAACACTGAGCATCTGTGTAAAGTTGCAGTCACATCAGACATTGGAGAATTTAAGTATGACCACTTCCTGTTTGTCTGGCATGATGTGTTTTTTATGTGCCTGACCATAGCTATATCATCCCAGTAAATCAAAAATCTGTTTTGTCAGGACCATCCTAGCATCATGCTGACCACATTTACCGTGAATGTCATGAACCCATTGAAAAATAATGCTTAAGAATGCAATATAAGGCTCACTTCCTGTTGCCAGCGGGTGGCGCTTTGCCATTTAGCCTTTATTGGAAAATGGATGAGATTACACTCCAAAAATGAACGTGTGAAGTTTCAGCCACATCAGACAATGTAGAATGAAATAAAAATAACGTCTTGCTTGCACATTGTGATAACATGCTACAGTCCTGTATGGAGCGCAGAGATTAATTAATGTCCATAGTTTTTACACGGGGAGGCACAATTTATGCCTGAATAGTCATTAGGCCATAAACATGCACTCAAAATGAAAACAATTGGCTTCAAGAAACTATTCAAATTCATTGTGGCTGCAGCGGGGATCGAACGGCTGAATTTGCGTGCCTTAATCCACCGCCCTAACCATTACGCTATACTGCCCGCTTATACACGGGTGCCATCTATTGGCCAAATGTCTCCTTTTATCTTGGTTTAATAATTTCTCTACGAAGTGTCGGATAATATTGCACGAAACGTCTAGTTAACCTGCATCATTCTTTTCCATTTCACTGGTAATTATGCTGCCTGAAACGCATTTGTTCAGCCAAATCTAAAAGAGATGCCAACTCTCTGCCCTCAATACAGTATTTTCATATTAATTTACCATTCCTAGCGAAATTGTATGTTCTCTTAATTCGTGTTTAATGACAAGCCTAATAAACTAACATATCTGGCGATTTAACTGAAAGTTTTCTATTCATGTAAACCAACGTAGCTGACCTGTTTTTTGACTCACACAGACAGTGGACTGGCTGGCTGCTGTTAGCCCGTGCGTGTCATCTCGCAACGACCTGCATGTGATACTTTTGTTGAACAAAACGGTCTCATGTTAACACAGCGTTCGAGCAGAGCCACCTCAGACGCTAAAGTTTCTTTTTGACTTCATGTGTTAATCTTTTAAAAATATGATACTCTCCTGCCAGTTAAAGCCTGTCTTTAAGTCTTTAAATGTCTTTAATATTTATTTTAGTTATTCAATTCATGTAATGAAAATAGATGCAAAGAAACGTCGGGCTGGGTGTTGTCAATACATTTTGTCACGTAGGCTGCAGCTGTAAATCATACATCGTTATGCCTACTGGCTCGCTAGAAAAAAACAAAAACCTATCGTTGAAAAATCACTTGAAGGAAGAAAAAAATGAAAGTACCACTTTCTGCCAATAAATTGAATGGCCGTATCAGAAATGGGGGGAAGTTACAGCGACGCAGTTAGTCTGTGAGTAGAACAGATTGTGTAGACAACTTCACTGTTTCCACAAAGGAACCAAAAATGTGCTTTTTAACAGGACTTGGTCAGTCTAATGATATAAATGCTAGCATTCGATTATGGTCAACGGTACCGAAAATGCGCGTTGCACCAGCCATCATAACAAATGTCCCAATATAGGATCGATTTAAACCTCTATATATTTTTATTTCACGTTGACAGTGTAGGCTATTATGTGTATTCCGACGCGAATTACATTTAATTGGGTTACGGCATTCACTTCAATCGAATGAAGTCAAATAGAAACGGCTCGAATTCCTTAATAAGGCTTCTTGGTTTTCAAGCTAACTTTCCGAACAGCTGTTTTGTATTGAGTCCTTAAAATGCTACAACACGATTTTTTTTAAACCAAATAACATTGAACGTCATTGCAAGATATGCATTATATGTGTTAATCTTTGAAATATATGCTACTTTCCTGCCAGTAAAAGCCTGTCTTTTATTTTAGTTATTCAATCCATATAATTAAGGTAGATGAGAAAAAACGTTGCTGTGGGCTGGGTGTTGTCAGTACATTTTGTTACGTAGGCTGCCGCTGTTACTCATACATCGTTATGGTTACTGGCTCGCAAAAAGAAACAAAACTTGTCATTGACGAATTACTTGAGAAACAATACCAACTTTTGCCAGTAGATGGCAGTCGCGTATTAGAAATGGGAGAGTCATTTGCGACTTGCGTTGAAGTTTTAAGACTGGATATAATCAGTCTCCAGCGAAAATAGTGAACTATTATTGCTTAATGGATGTGATGACACTCCAACAATGAACATATGTGAAAAGTGTTAGCCTCAAAATCAGGCAATGTAGAATTGAATACCTTTTTAAAATTATTTAATACATAATTGTATTAAAACATGAACTGTTTGGGCAGCATTACAAGTTAATTTTAAGGCTGACCATAGCCATACCATTCCAAGATTTTAAAAATCAGTTCATAGTTGTGTGTCAGGGCTATAATACCATGCTGACCACATTTTGTGTGAATGTGATGAATCCCCTAGGAAGAGTATTTCAAAGTTTGGTACGTGAAAAAACACTTAAAAACACACAAAATCCAAAATAGCTCACTTCCTGTTGGGAAAAGTTAAGGGATGCAAATGAGAAATGTGTGTGTCTTGAGGAGACCCTTATGCCAACCAGACGTGGTGCATTTACGTGAAAGTATGTGTCCACAATATTAGAAAAAAGCCATAGGGGGCGCTGTGTAGCCACGCCCAGATGAATGTGGATATGGATGTGATTGCACTCCAAAAGTGAATATATTTGCAAAATATCAGCCCGATCAGATGATGTAGAACGGAATTAAGCCCACTTCCTGTTTTTGGGCGTAACGTGTGTATTATACGCCTCACCATTGCCAAACCGTTTGAGATATCAAAAATCCTTTCGTCATTTAGGGTCAGGACTATTCTAAGATCATGATGACTACATTTGGTGTGAATGTGATGAATACCCTAGCAGGAACGCATACAAACATGATAAAAACCTCACTTCCGTTGCCAGATGGTGGCGCTATAACATTGACTACTTCTTGGTATATGGATGTGATTACACTTTAACAGTGAACATATTTGTAAAATATCAGCCAGATCAGACAATGTAGACCATGAATTTATGGCTACTTCCTGTTGGCGCGGCGTGACATGAAAATTGTACGCCTCGCCATGACCATACCGTTTGAGATATCAAAAATATCCTTTGGAATTAGTATCATGACTATCCTGAGACCACTTTGACCACATTTCGTGTGAATGCAATGAACCCCCTAGGAGGAGTACTTAAAAGTGTAGTACGTGTAAAATGCACAAAATTCAAAATGGCTGACTTCCTGTTCACATATTTGATTTAATGGGAATGAGAAATGTGTTTGGCAAGAGAAGCCCCACATGCATACCAAATTAGGTGAATGTAGGTCAAAGTGCCTGTCCACAATAGAAGACAATGCGATAGGGGGCGCTGTGGAGTCCCTCGGCCACGCCCAGGTCTGAGCATCTGATACATCCTGACAGCCAACACTTCTCATGTGTGTGCAAAATTCCGTGAGTTTTCATCCATGGCAAGCACCTCAAAAATGCAAAATACATTGAAAAAAAAGAGAATAATAATTATAGGGGGCGCTGTCTAGCCACGCCCCGATTGATATGTATATATTTCATATTGTACTCCAACAGTGAACATATTTGTAAAATATCAGCCAGATCGGACGATGTCGAAAAAAAAGTCATTTTTTTGCACGCAATATGTGTACTGTACGACTCGCCATTTCCATACCGTTTGAGATATCAAAAATCCCTTCACAGCTTATGGTCATGACTATCCTAAGATCATGCTGACCACATTTCGTGTGAATGTGCTGAATGCCCTAGCAGGAAGGCATACAAATATGATAAAGACCTCACTTCCTGTTGCCAGATGGTGGCGCTATAATATTGACCCGTTCTTGGGATATGGATGTGATTATACTCCAACAATAAACGTATTTCTAAAATATCAGCCAGATCAGACAATGTAGACCATGAAATTACGGCCACTTCCTGTTGGCGCGGCGTGACATAAAAATTCTACGCCTCCCCAGGACCGTCCCGTTTGAGCTATCAAAAATATCCTGGCAATTTAGCATCATGAATATCCTGAGACCATTCTGACCACAGGTGGTGTGAATGTGATGAACCCCCTAGGAGGAGTACTTAAAAGTGCAGTACATGTAAAACGCACAAAATCCAAAATTGCTGACTTCCTGTTTGTATATTTGATTAGATGCAAATTTGAAATGTGTTTGGTCCGAGGAGTGCTATATGCCTACAAAATTTTGTGAAGGTAGCTCAAAGTGCCTGCCCACAATAGATGACAATGCGATAGGGGGCGCTGTGGAGTCTCTCGGCCACGCCCAGGTCTGAGCATCTAATCAATCCTGAAGGTCCTCCTTTCTGATGTGTGTGCAAAATTCCCAGACTTTTTATGCATGGCAAGCACCTCAAAGAGGCCCATTTGCATATAGAAAAAAGAATAATAATAATAAATATAGCTGCAAGCAGCAATGAACGGGCCCAAGCACCATGGGCGCAACCGCCTTGGTGGCACAGTTGTGCCAATGACATGTTTCACAATATGTACACACTTTGGAAATAATCACCTTCCTGGACAACGAATAGTGTGCACAGGAATTCCCCTTTGATCAATGAAGATGTTGCTGCTGCTATTGGAATGCATCAATGATATAAGCCTCACTTCCTATTGCCAGATGGTGGCGCTATAATATTGAGCTGTGTATGGTTTATGGATTTGATTTCACTCCAAAAATGAACATATTTGTACATTTTCAGCCAAATTGGAAGATGTCGAGTAAAATTAAAGCCACTTCCTGTTGCCAGATGGTGGCGCTATAATATTGAGCCGTGTATGCTTTATGGATTTGATTACACTCCAATAATTAACATATTTGTACATTTTCAGCCAAATTGGAAGATGTCAAGTAAAATTAAAGCCACTTCCTGTTGCCAGATGGTGGCGCTATGCCATTGAGCCTTTCTTGGTATATGGATGAGATTACACTCCAAAAATGAACATGTGTGAAGTTTCTGCCACATCAGACAATGTAGAATGAAACAAAAATTACTTCTTGCTTGCACATTGTAATAATATGCTCCAGTCCTGTATGGAGAGCAGAGATGAATTAATTTCAATAGATTTTACAGCGGGAGGCAGAATTTACGCTTGAGAAGTCATTCGGTTATAAATATGCACTCAAAATAAAACCATTGGCGTAAAGAAACTATTCAACTTTATTGTGGCCGCACCGGGGATGGAACCGCGGACCTTGCATGTCTTAATCCACTGTCTGAACCATTAAGCTCTACTGCCCTCTTATACACGTACCCCATCTATTGGCCAAAAGTTGTATGTTTCCTTTTATCTTGGTTAAATAATTTCTCTCCGAAGTGTCGGATAATATTGCATTAAACGTCTCGTTAGCCAGCATCATTCTTTTCCATTTCACCGGTAATTATGCTGCCTGAAACGCATTTGTTCAGCCAAATCTAAAGGAGATGCCAAGTCTCTGCCCTCAATCCGGTATTTTCATATTAAGTCAAAAATTCCTAGCGAAATTGTATGTTCTCTTAATTCGTGTTTAATGACAAGCAAAATAAACTAACATAGCTGGCGATTTAACTGAAAGTTTTCTATTCATGTAAACAAACGTAGCTGACCTGTTTTTTGACTCACACAGACAGTGGACAGGCTGGCTGCTGTTAGCCAATGCGCGTCATCTCGCAACGACCTGCATGCCATACCTTTGTTGAACATAACGGTCTCATGTTAACACAGAGTTCGACCAGAGCCATCTCAAACGTTAACGTTTCTTTTTGACTTTTGACTTTTTTAAATATATGCTACTCTCCTGCCAATTAAAGACAGTCATTAAATGTCTTTAATATTTATTTCAGATATTCTATTCAAAAATGAAAATAGATGCAAAGAAACGTCGGGCTGGGTGTTGTCAATACATTTTGTCACGTAGGCTGCAGCTGTAAATCATACATCGTTATGCCTACTGGCTCGCTTGAAAAAAAAAAAAAAACATATCGTTGAAAAATCACTTGAAGGAAGAAAAATATAAAAGTTCCACTTTCTGCCAATAAATGGAATCCCCGTATCAGAAATGGGGGGAAGTTACAGCGACGCAGTTAGTCTGTGAGTAGAATAGATTGTGTAGACAACTTCACTGTTTCCACAAAGGTGATGTGCTTTTTAACAGGACTTGGTCAGTGTAATGATATAAATGCTAGCATTCGATTATGGTCAACGGTACCGAAAATGCCCGTTGCACCAGCCATCATAACAAATGTCCCAATATAGGATCGATTTAAACCTCTATATATTTTTATTTCACGTTGACAGTGTAGGCTATTATGTGTATTCCGACGCGAATTACATTTAATTGGGTTACGGCATTCACTTCAACCGAATGAAGTCAAATAGAAACGGCTCGAATTCCTTAATAAGGATTCTTGATTTTCAAGCTAACTTTCCGAACAGCTGTTTTGTATTGAGTCCTTAAAATGCTACAACACGGTTTTTTTTAAACCAAATAACATTGAACGTCATTGCAAGATATATGCAATACCAACTTTTGCCAGTAGATGGCAGTCGCGTATTAGAAATGGGAGAGTCATTTGCGACTTGCGTTGAAGTTTTAAGACTGGATATAATGAGTCTCCAGCGAAAATAGCGAACTATTATTGCTTAATGGATGTGATGACACTCCAACAATGAACATATGTGAAAAGTTGTAGCCTCAAAATCAGGCAATGTAGAATTTAATACCTTTTTGAAATTATTTAATACATAATTGTATTAAAACATAAACTGTTTGGGTAGCATTACAAGTTAATTTTAAGGCTGACCAGAGCCATACCATTCCAAGATATTAAAAATCAGTTCATAGTTGTGTGTCAGGGCTATAATATCATGCTGACCACATTTTGTGTGAATGTGATGAACCCCCTAGGAAGAGTATTTCAAAGTTTGGTACGTTAAAAAACACTTAAAAACACACAAAATCCAAAATAGCTCACTTCCTGTTGGGAAAAGTTAAGGGATGCAAATGAGAAATGTGTGTGTCTTGAGGAGACCCTTATGGCTACCAGACGTGGTGCATTTTACGTGAAAGTATATGTCCACAATATTAGAAAAAAGCCATAGGGGGCGCTGTGTAGCCACGCCCAGGTGAATGTGGATATGGATGTGATTGCACTCCAAAAGTGAATATATTTGTAAAATATCAGCCCGATCAGATGATGTAGAACGGAATTAAGCTCACTTCCTGTTTTTGGGCGTAACGTGTGTATTATACGCCTCGCCATTGCCAAACCGTTTGAGATATCAAAAATCCTTTCGTCATTTAGGGTCAGGAATATTCTAAGATCATGATGACTACATTTGGTGTGAATGTGATGAATACCCTAGCAGGAACGCATACAAACATGATAAAAACTTCACTTCCGTTGCCAGATGGTGGCGCTATAACATTGATTTCTTCTTGGTATTTGGATGTGATTACACTCTAACAGTGAACATATTTGTAAAATATCAGCCAGATCAGACAATGTAGACCATGAATTTATGGCTACTTCCTGTTGGCGCGGCGTGACATGAAAATTGTACGCCTCGCCATGACCATACCGTTTGAGATATCAAAAATATCCTTTGGAATTAGTATCATGACTATCCTCAGACCACTTTGACCCCATTTCGTGTGAATGCAATGAACCCCCTAAGAGGAGTACTTAAAAGTGTAGTACGTGTAAAATGCACAAAATTCAAAATGGCTGACTTCCTGTTCACATATTTGATTCGATGCGAATAAGAAATGTGTTTGTCCAGAGGAGGCCCACATGCATACCAAATTAGGTGAAGGTAGCTCAAAGTGCCTGTCCACAATAGAAGACAAAGCTTTAGGGGGCGCTGTGGAGTCCCTCGGCCACGCCCAGGTCTGAGCATCTGATACATCCTGACAGCCAACACTTCTCATGTGTGTGCAAAATTCCATTAGTTTCCATCCATGGCAAGCACCTCAAAAATGCAAAATACATTGAAAAAAAAGAGAATAATAATTATAGGGGGCGCTGTCTAGCCACGCCCCGATTGATATGTATATATTTAATATTGTACTCCAACAGTGAACATGTTTATAAAATATCAGCCAGATCGGACGATGTTGAAAAAAAAATCATTTTTTTGCACGCAATATGTGTACTGTACGACTCGCCATTTCCATACCGTTTGAGATATCAAAAATCCCTTCACAGCTTATGGTCATGACTATCCTGAAATCATGCTGACCACATTTCGTGTGAATGTGATGAATGCCCTAGCAGGAAGGCATACAAATATGATAAAGACCTCACTTCCTGTTGCCAGATGGTGGCGCTATAACATTGACCCGTTCTTGGGATATGGATGTGATTATACTCCAACAATAAACATATTTCTAAAATATCAGCCAGATCAGAGAATGTAGACCATGAAATTACGGCCACTTCCTGTTGGCGCCGCGTGACATAAAAATTCTACGCCTCCCTAGGACCGTCCCGTTTCAGCTATCAAAAATATCCTGGCAATTTAGCATCATGAATATCCTGAGACCATTCTGACCACAGGTGGTGTGAATGTGATGAACCCCCTAGGAGGAGTACTTAAAAGTGCAGTACGTGTAAAACGCACAAAATCCAAAATGGCTGACTTCCTGTTTGTATATTTGATTAGATGCGAATTAGAAATGTTTTTGGTTCGAGGAGTGCTATATGCGTCCTAAATTTTGTGAAGGTAGCTCAAAGTGCCTGCCCACAATAGATGACAATGCGATAGGGGGCGCTGTGGAGTTCCTCAGCGACGCCCAGGTCTGAGCATCTGAGCGATCCTGACAGCCACCACTTCTGATGTGTGTGCAAAATTCCGTGAGTTTTCATCCATGGCAAGCACCTCAAAAATGCACAAAACATTGAAAAAAAAAGAATAATAATAATAATAATAATAATCCTTCCAATAACAATAGGGTCCTTCGCACCCTACGGTGCTTGGGCCCTAATAATAATAATAATAATAATCTTTACAATAACAATAGGGTCCTTCGCACCCTACGGTGCTTGGGCCCTAATAATAATCTTTACAATAACAATAGGGTCCTTCGCACCCTACGGTGCTTGGGCCCTAATAATAATAATAATAATAATAATAATAATAATAATAATCCTTCCAATAACAATAGGGTCCTTCGCACCCTACGGTGCTTGGGCCCTAAATATAGCTGCAAGCAGCAATGAACGGGCCCAAGCACCATGGGCGCAACCGCCTTGGTGGCATAGTTGTGCCAATGACATTTTTCACAATATGTACACACTTTGGAAATAATCACCTTCCAGGACAACATATAGTGTGCACAGGAATTCCCCTTTGATCAATGAAGATGTTGCTGCTGCTATTGGAATGCATCAATGATATAAACCTCACTTCCTATTGCCAGATGGTGGCGCTATAATATTGAGCCGTGTATGGTTCATGGATTTGATTACACTCCAATAATTAACATATTTGTACATTTTCAGCCAAATTGGAAGATGTCAAGTAAAATTTAAGCCACTTCCTGTTGCCAGATGGTGGCGCTATAATATTGAGCCGTTCTTGGTATATGGATGAGATTACACTCCTAAAATGAACATGTGTGAAGTTTCTGCCACATCAGACAATGTAGAATGAAACAAAAATTACTTCTTGCTTGCACATTGTAATAATATGCTCCAGTCCTGTATGGAGAGCAGAGATGAATTAATTTCAATAGATTTTACAGCGGGAGGCACAATTTACGCTTGAGAAGTCATTCGGTTATAAATATGCACTCAAAATAAAACCATTGGCGTAAAGAAACTATTCAACTTTATTGTGGCCGCACCGGGGATGGAACCGAGGACCTTGCATGTCTTAATCCACTGTCTGAACCATTAAGCTATACTGCCCTCTTATACACGTACGCCATTTATTGGCCAAAAGTTGTATGTTTCCTTTTATCTTGGTTAAATAATTTCTCTCCGAAGTGTCGGATAATATTGCACGAAACGTCTAGTTAACCAGCATCATTCTTTTCCATTTCACTGGTAATTATGCTGCCTGAAACGCATTTGTTCAGCCAAATCTAAAAGAGATGCCAACTCTCTGCCCTCAATACAGTATTTTCATATTAATTTACCATTCCTAGCGAAATTGTATGTTCTCTTAATTCGTGTTTAATGACAAGCCTAATAAACTAACATAGCTGGCGATTTAACTGAAAGTTTTCTATTCATGTAAACCAACGTAGCTGACCTGTTTTTTGACTCACACAGACAGTGGACTGGCTGGCTGCTGTTAGCCCGTGCGTGTCATCTCGCACGACCTGCATGTGATACCTTTGTTAAACAAAACGGTCTCATGTTAACACAGCGTTCGAGCAGAGCCACCTCAGACGCTAAAGTTTCTTTTTGACTTCATGTGTTAATCTTTTAAAAATATGATACTCTCCTGCCAGTTAAAGCCTGTCTTTAAGTCTTTAAATGTCTTTAATATTTATTTTAGTTATTCAATTCATGTAATGAAAATAGATGCAAAGAAACGTCGGGCTGGGTGTTGTCAATACATTTTGTCACGTAGGCTGCAGCTGTAAATCATACATCGTTATGCCTACTGGCTCGCTAGAAAAAAACAAAAACCTATCGTTGAAAAATCACTTGAAGGAAGAAAAAAATGAAAGTACCACTTTCTGCCAATAAATTGAATCGCCGTATCAGAAATGGGGGGAAGTTACAGCGACGCAGTTAGTCTGTGAGTAGAACAGATTGTGTAGACAACTTCACTGTTTCCACAAAGGAACCAAAAATGTGCTTTTTAACAGGACTTGGTCAGTGTAATGATATAAATGCTAGCATTCGATTATGGCCAACGGTACCGAAAATGCCCGTTGCACCAGTCATCATAACAAATGTCCCAATACAGGATCGATTTAAACCTCTATATATTTTTATTTCACGTTGACAGTGTAGGCTATTATGTGTATTCCGACGCGAATTACATTTAATTGGGTTACGGCATTCACTTCAATCGAATGAAGTCAAATAGAAACGGCTCGAATTCCTTAACCTGCATCATTCTTTTCCATTTCACTGGTAATTATGCTGCCTGAAACGCATTTGTTCAGCCAAATCTAAAAGAGATGCCAACTCTCTGCCCTCAATACAGTATTTTCATATTAATTTACCATTCCTAGCAAAATTGTATGTTCTCTTAATTCGTGTTTAATGACAAGCCTAATAAACTAACATATCTGGCGATTTAACTGAAAGTTTTCTATTCATGTAAACCAACGTAGCTGACCTGTTTTTTGACTCACACAGACAGTGGACTGGCTGGCTGCTGTTAGCCCGTGCGTGTCATCTCGCAACGACCTGCATGTGATACCTTTGTTGAACAAAACGGTCTCATGTTAACACAGCGTTCGAGCAGAGCCACCTCAGACGCTAAAGTTTCTTTTTGACTTCATGTGTTAATCTTTTAAAAATATGATACTCTCCTGCCAGTTAAAGCCTGTCTTTAAGTCTTTAAATGTCTTTAATATTTATTTTAGTTATTCAATTCATGTAATGAAAATAGATGCAAAGAAACGTCGGGCTGGGTGTTGTCAATACATTTTGTCACGTAGGCTGCAGCTGTAAATCATACATCGTTATGCCTACTGGCTCGCTAGAAAAAAACAAAAACCTATCCTTGAAAAATCACTTGAAGGAAGAAAAAAATGAAAGTACCACTTTCTGCCAATAAATTGAATGGCCGTATCAGAAATGGGGGGAAGTTACAGCGACGCAGTTAGTCTGTGAGTAGAACAGATTGTGTAGACAACTTCACTGTTTCCACAAAGGAACCAAAAATGTGCTTTTTAAAAGGACTTGGTCAGTCTAATGATATAAATGCTAGCATTCGATTATGGTCAACGGTACCGAAAATGCGCGTTGCACCAGCCATCATAACAAATGTCCCAATATAGGATCGATTTAAACCTCTATATATTTTTATTTCACGTTGACAGTGTAGGCTATTATGTGTATTCCGACGCGAATTACATTTAATTGGGTTACGGCATTCACTTCAATCGAATGAAGTCAAATAGAAACGGCTCGAATTCCTTAATAAGGCTTCTTGGTTTTCAAGCTAACTTTCCGAACAGCTGTTTTGTATTGAGTCCTTAAAATGCTACAATACGATTTTTTTTAAACCAAATAACATTGAACGTCATTGCAAGATATGCATTATATGTGTTAATCTTTGAAATATATGCTACTTTCCTGCCAGTAAAAGCCTGTCTTTTATTTTAGTTATTCAATCCATATAATTAAGGTAGATGAGAAAAAACGTTGCTGTGGGCTGGGTGTTGTCAGTACATTTTGTTACGTAGGCTGCCGCTGTTACTCATACATCGTTATGGTTACTGGCTCGCAAAAAGAAACAAAACTTGTCATTGACGAATTACTTGAGAAACAATACCAACTTTTGCCAGTAGATGGCAGTCGCGTATTAGAAATGGGAGAGTCATTTGCGACTTGCGTTGAAGTTTTAAGACTGGATATAATCAGTCTCCAGCGAAAATAGTGAACTATTATTGCTTAATGGATGTGATGACACTCCAACAATGAACATATGTGAAAAGTGTTAGCCTCAAAATCAGGCAATGTAGAATTGAATACCTTTTTAAAATTATTTAATACATAATTGTATTAAAACATGAACTGTTTGGGCAGCATTACAAGTTAATTTTAAGGCTGACCATAGCCATACCATTCCAAGATTTAAAAAATCAGTTCATAGTTGTGTGTCAGGGCTATAATACCATGCTGACCACATTTTGTGTGAATGTGATGAACCCCCTAGGAAGAGTATTTCAAAGTTTGGTACGTGAAAAAACACTTAAAAACACACAAAATCCAAAATAGCTCACTTCCTGTTGGGAAAAGTTAAGGGATGCAAATGAGAAATGTGTGTGTCTTGAGGAGACCCTTATGCCTACCAGACGTGGTGCATTTACGTGAAAGTATGTGTCCACAATATTAGAAAAAAGCCATAGGGGGCGCTGTGTAGCCACGCCCAGATGAATGTGGATATGGATGTGATTGCACTCCAAAAGTGAATATATTTGCAAAATATCAGCCCGATCAGATGACGTAGAACGGAATTAAGCCCACTTCCTGTTTTTGGGTGTAACGTGTGTATTATACGCCTCACCATTGCCAAACCGTTTGGGATATCAAAAATCCTTTCGTCATTTAGGGTCAGGACTATTCTAAGATCAGGATGACTACATTTGGTGTGAATGTGATGAATACCCTAGCAGGAACGCATACAAACATGATAAAAACCTCACTTCCGTTGCCAGATGGTGGCGCTATAACATTGACTACTTCTTGGTATATGGATGTGATTACACTCTAACAGTGAACATATTTGTAAAATATCAGCAAGATCAGACAATGTAGACCATGAATTTATGGCTACTTCCTGTTGGCGCGGCGTGACATGAAAATTGTACGCCTCGCCATGACCATACCGTTTGAGATATCAAAAATATCCTTTGGAATTAGTATCATGACTATCCTGAGACCACTTTGACCACATTTCCTGTGAATGCAATGAACCCCCTAGGAGGAGTACTTAAAAGTGTAGTACGTGTAAAATGCACAAAATTCAAAATGGCTGACTTCCTGTTCACATATTTGATTTAATGCGAATGAGAAATGTGTTTGGCAAGAGAAGCCCCACATGCATACCAAATTAGGTGAATGTAGGTCAAAGTGCCTGTCCACAATAGAAGACAATGCGATAGGGGGCGCTGTGGAGTCCCTCGGCCACGCCCAGGTCTGAGCATCTGATACATCCTGACAGCCAACACTTCTCATGTGTGTGCAAAATTCCGTGAGTTTTCATCCATGGCAAGCACCTCAAAAATGCAAAATACATTGAAAAAAAAGAGAATAATAATTATAGGGGGCGCTGTCTAGCCACGCCCCGATTGATATGTATATATTTCATATTGTACTCCAACAGTGAACATATTTTTAAAATATCAGCCAGATCGGACGATGTCGAAAAAAAAGTCATTTTTTTGCACGCAATATGTGTACTGTACGACTCGCCATTTCCATACCGTTTGAGATATCAAAAATCCCTTCACAGCTTATGGTCATGACTATCCTAAGATCATGCTGACCACATTTCGTGTGAATGTGATGAATGCCCTAGCAGGAAGGCATACAAATATGATAAAGACCTCACTTCCTGTTGCCAGATGGTGGCGCTATAATATTGACCCGTTCTTGGGATATGGATGTGATTATACTCCAACACTAAACGTATTTCTAAAATATCAGCCAGATCAGACAATGTAGACCATGAAATTACGGCCACTTCCTGTTGGCGCGGCGTGACATAAAAATTCTACGCCTCCCCAGGACCGTCCCGTTTGAGCTATCAAAAATATCCTGGCAATTTAGCATCATGAATATCCTGAGACCATTCTGACCACAGGTGGTGTGAATGTGATGAACCCCCTAGGAGGAGTACTTAAAAGTGCAGTACATGTAAAACGCACAAAATCCAAAATTGCTGACTTCCTGTTTGTATATTTGATTAGATGCAAATTAGAAATGTGTTTGGTCCGAGGAGTGCTATATGCGTACAAAATTTTGTGAAGGTAGCTCAAAGTGCCTGCCCACAATAGATGACAATGCGATAGGGGGCGCTGTGGAGTCTCTCGGCCACGCCCAGGTCTGAGCATCTAATCAATCCTGAAGGTCCTCCTTTCTGATGTGTGTGCAAAATTCCCAGACTTTTTATGCATGGCAAGCACCTCAAAGAGGCCCATTTGCATATAGAAAAAAGAATAATAATAATAAATATAGCTGCAAGCAGCAATGAACGGGCCCAAGCACCATGGGCGCAACCGCCTTGGTGGCATAGTTGTGCCAATGACATGTTTCACAATATGTACACACTTTGGAAATAATCACCTTCCTTGGCAACGTATAGTGTGCACAGGAATTCCCCTTTGATCAATGAAGATGTTGGTGTTGCTATTGGAATGCATCAATGATATAAGACTCACTTCCTGTTGCCAGATGGTGGCGCTATAGTATTGAGCCGTGTATGGTTTTTGAATTTGATTACACTCCAATAATAAACCTATTTCAAAATTTTCAGCCACATTGGAAGATGTTGAGTGAAATGAAGGTCAATTCAATGTTCTAGTTTCCAGATGGTGGCGCTATAACATTGAGTCATTTTTAGAATATGGATTTAATTACACTCCAACAATATACATATTTCTAAATTTTCGGCCACATCGGAAGATGTCGAGTAAAATTAAGGCCACTTCCTGTTGCCAGATGGTGGCGCTATAACATTGAGTCATTTTTGGGATATGGATGTGATTACACTCCCACAACGAACATATCTGTGTAATATCAACCAGATCAGACCATCTAGAATGAAATTACGACCACTTCCTGTTGCCGCGGCGAGACCTCAAATTGTACGCCTCGCCATAGCCGTACCATTTGACATATCAGAAATATCCTTTCAATTTAGCATCAGGATTATCCTGAGACCATTCTCACCACATTTGGTGTGAATGTGATGAACCCCCTAGGAGGAGTATTTCAGAGTTTGGTACGTGTAAAAACACTTAAAAACACACAAAATCCAGAATAGCTCACTTCCTGTTTGGAAAAGTTAAGGGATGCAAATGAGAAATGTGTGTGTCTTGAGGAGACCCATATGCATACCATATTCGGTGAATTTACGTGAAAGTATATGTCCACAATATTAGAAAAGAACCATAGGGGGCGCTGCGTAGCCACACCCAGATTTATGTGGATATGGATGTGATTGCACTCCAACAGTGAATATATCTGTAAAATATCAGCCCAATCAGACGATGTAGAACGGAATTAAGCCCACTTCCTTTTTTCGCTCGTAACGTGTGTATTGTACGCCTCGCCATTGCCAAACTGTTTGAGATATCAAAAATCCGTTTTGCTTTTAGGGTCAGGACTATTCTAAGATCATGCTGACTACATTTGGTGTGAATGTGATGAATACCCTAGCAGGAACACATACAAATATGATAAAAACCTCACTTCCTGTTGCCAGATGATGGCGCTATAACATTGACTTCTTCTTGGGACATGGATGTGAGTATACACACACAATGAACATATTTGTAAAATATCAGCCAGATCAGACGATGTAAACCACAAAATTATGGCCACTTCCTTTTGGCGCGGCGTGACATAAAAATTGTACGCCTCGCCATGACCATACCTTTTGAGATATCAAAAATATCCTGGCAATTTAGAATCATGACTATCTTGAGACCATTCTTACCCCATTTGGTGTGAATGCGATGAACCGCCTAGGAGGAGTACTTAAAAGTGTAGTACATGTGAAAACGCACAAAATTCTAAATGGCTGACTTCCTGTTCGCATATTTGCATGAATGCGAATGAGAAATGTGTTTCAATTGAGGAGCCACACATGCATACCAAATTAGGTTCATGTAGCTCAAAGTGCCTGCCCACAATAGACAACAATGCAGGGGGGGGGGGGGGGCAGTGCAATAGGGGGCGCTGTGGAGTCCCTCGGCCACACCCAGGTCTGAGCATCTGATAGATCCTGACGGCCACCACTTCTGATGTGTCTGCAAAATTTCAAGACTTTTTAGCCATGGCAAGGCCCTCAAAAATGCCCATTTGACGGAAGAGAAAGAATAATAATAATAATAATAATAATAATAATAATAATAATAATAATAATAATAATCTTTACAATAACAATAGGGTCCTTCGCACCCTACGGTGCTTGGGCCCTAATAATAATAATAATAATAATAATCTTTACAATAACAATAGGGTCCTTCGCACCCTACGGTGCTTGGGCCCTAAATATAGCTGCAAGCAGCAATGAACGGGCCCAAGCACCAGGGGCGCAACCGCCTTGGTGGCATAGTTGTGCCAATGACATGTTTCACAATATGTACACACTTTGGAAATAATCACCTTCCTGGACAACGTATAGTGTGCACAGGAATTCTCCTTTGATCAATGAAGATGTTGCTGCTGCTATTGGAATGCATCAATGATATAAGCCTCACTTCCTGTTGCCAGATGGTGGCGCTATAATATTGAGCCGTGTATGGTTTATAGATTTGATTACACTCCAATAATTAACATATTTGTACATTTTCAGCCAAATTGGAAGATGTCGAGTAAAATTAAAGTCACTTCCTTTTGCCAGATGGTGGAGCTATAACATTGAGCCATTTTTGGTATAAGGATTTAATTACACTCCAATAATAAAAATATTTCTACATTTTCAGCCACATCGGAAGATGTCGAGTGAAATTAAGGCCACTTCCTGTTGCCAGATGGTGGCGCTATGCCATTGAGCCTTTATTGGTATATGGATTAGATTACACTCCAAAAATGAACATGTGTGAAGTTTCAGCCACATCAGACAATGTAGAATGAAACAAAAACAACAAACACATTGTGATAACGTGCTACAGTCCTGTATGGAGAGCAGAGATGAATTAATTTCCATAGATTTTACAGCGAGAGGCACATTTTATGCTTGAAAAGTCATTCGGTTATAAATATGCACTCAAAATAAAACCATTGGCTTAAACAAACTATTCAACTTCATTGTGACCGCACTGGGGATAGAACCGCCGACCTTGCATGTCTTAATCCACTGCCTAAACCATTAAGGTATACTGCCCTCTTATACACGGGCGTCATCTACTGGCCAAATGTTGTATGTTTCCTTTCATCTTGGTTAAATAATTTCTCGCCGAAGTGTCGGATAATATTGCATTAAAAGTCTAGTTAGCCAGCATCATTCTTTTCCATTTCACCGGTAATTATGCTGCCTGAAACGCATTTGTTCAGCCAAATCTAAAGGAGATGCCAAGTCTCTGCCCTCAATCCGGTATTTTCATATTAAGTCAAAAATTCCTAGCGAAATTGTATGTTCTCTTAATTCGTGTTTAATGACAAGCAAAATAAACGAACATAGCTGGCGATTTAACTGAAAGTTTTCTATTCATGTAAACCAACGTAGCTGACCTGTTTTTTGACTCACACAGACAGTGGAAAGGCTACGCAACCACGTGCATGCGATACCTTTGTTGAACATAACGGTCTCTTGTTAACACAGCGTTCGAGCAGAGCCACCTCAAACGCTACCGTTTCTTTTTGACTTCATGTGTTACTCTTTTAAATATATGACACTCTCCTGCCAGTTAAAGACAGTCATTAAATGTCTTTAATATTTATTTTAGATATTCAATTAAAATAATGAAAATAGATGCAAAGAAACGTCGGGCTGGGTGTTGTCAATACATTTTGTCACGTAGGCTGCAGCTGTAAATCATACATCGTTATGCCTACTGGCTCGATATAAAAAACGAAAACCTATCGTTGAAAAATCACTAGAAGGAAGAAAAAAATGAAAGTACCACTTTTTGCCAATAAATGGAATCCCCGTTTCAGAAATGGGGGGGAAGTTACAGCGACGCAGTTAGTCTGTGAGTAGAATATATTGTGTAGACAACTTCACTGTTTCCACAAAGGAGTCTAAAATGTGCTTTTTAACAGGACTTGGTCAGTTTAATGATATAAATGCTAGCATTCGATTATGGTCAACGGTACCGAAAATGCCCGTTGCACCAGCCATCATAACAAATGTCCCAATATAGGATCGATTTAAACCTCTATATATTTTTATTTCACGTTGACAGTGTAGGCGATTGTGTGTATTGCGACGCGAATTACATTTAATTGGGTTACGGCATTCACTTCAATCGAATGAAGTCAAATAGAAACGGCTCGAATTCCTTAATAAGGCTTCTTGGTTTTCAACCCAACTTTCCGAACAGCTGTTTTGTGTTGAGTCCTTAAAATGCTACACTACGTTTTTTTTTAAACCAAATAACATTGAACTTCAATGCAAGATCTGCATTATATGTGTTAATCTTTTAAATATATGATACTTTCCTGCCAGTAAAAGCCTGTCTTTTATTTTAGTTATTCAATCCATATAATTAAGGTAGATGAAAAAAACGTTGCTATGGGCTGGGTGTTGTCAGTACATTTTCTCACGTAGGCTGCCGCTGTTACTCATACATCGTTATGGTTACTGGCTCGCAAAAAGAAACAAAACTTGTCATTGATGAATTACTTGAGAAACAATACCAACTTTTGCCAGTAGATGGCAGTCGCGTATTATAAATTTGAGAGCCAGTTGCGACTTGCGTTGAAGTTTTAAGACTGGATATAATGAGTCTCCAGCGAAAATAGTGAACTATTATTGCTTAATGGATGTGATGACACTCCAACAATGAACATATGTGAAAAGTTGTAGCCTCAAAATCAGGCAATGTAGAATTTAATACCTTTTTGAAATGATTTAATACATAATTTTCCTGTTTGGGCAGCATTACAAGTTAATTTTAAGGCTGACCATAGCCATTCCATTCCAAGTTATTAAAAATCTGTTCACAGTTGTGTGTCAGGGCTATAATATCATGCTGACCACATTTTGTGTGAATGTGATGAACCCCCTAGGAAGAGTATTTCAAAGTTTGGTACGTGAAAAAACACTTAAAAACACACAAAATCCAAAATAGCTCACTTCCTGTTGGGAAAAGTTAAGGGATGCAAATGAGAAATGTGTGTGTCTTGAGGAGACCCTTATGCCTTCCAGACGTGGTGCATTTATGTGAAAGTATATGTCCACAATATTAGAAAAGAGCCATAGGGGGCGCTGTGTAGCCACGCCCAGATGAATGTGGATATGGATGTGATTGCACTCCAAAAGTGAATATATTTGTAAAATATCAGCCCGATCAGATGATGTAGAACGGAATTAAGCCCACTTCCTGTTTTTGGGCGTAACGTGTGTATTATACGCCTCGCCATTGCCAAACCGTTTGAGATATCAAAAATCCTTTCGTCATTTAGGGTCAGGACTATTCTCAGATCATGATTACTCCATTTGGTGTGAATGTGAAGAATACCCTAGCAGGAAGGCATACAAATATGATAAAAACCTCACTTTTTGTTGCCAGATGGTGGCGCTATAACATTGACTTCTTCTTGGTATATGGATGTGATTACACTCTAACAGTGAACATATTTGTAAAATATCAGCCAGATCAGACAATGTAGACCATGAATTTATGGCTACTTCCTGTTGGCGTGGCGTGACATGAAAATTGTACTCCTCGCCATGACCATACCGTTTGAGATATCAAAAATATCCTTCGGAATTAGTATCATAACTATCCTCAGACCACTTTGACCACATGTGGTGTGAATGTGATGAACCTCCTAGGAGGAGTACTTAAAAGTGTAGTACGTGTAAAACGCACAAAATTCAAAATGGCTGACTTCCTGTTTACATATTTGATTCGATGCGAATGAGAATTGTGTTTGGGCAGAGGAGCCCCTCAACCCTACAAAATTAGGTGAAGGTAGCTCAAAGTGCCTGTCCACAATAGAAGACAAAGCAATAGGGGGCGCTGTGGAGTCCCTTGGCCACGCCCAGGTCTGAGCATCTGACAGTTCCTGAGAGACACCACTTCTCATGTGTGTGCAAAATTCCGTGAGTTTTCATCCATGGCAAGCACCTCAAAAATGCACAAAACATTGAAAAAAAAAGAATAATAATAATAATAATAATCCTTCCAATAACAATAGGGTCCTTCGCACCCTACGGTGCTTGGGCCCTAATAATAATAATAATAATCCTTCCAATAACAATAGGGTCCTTCGCACCCTACGGTGCTTGGGCCCTAACTAGAAGGAAGAAAAAAATCAAAGTACCACTTTTTGCCAATAAATGGAATCCCCGTTTCAGAAATGGGGGGAAGTTACAGCGACGCAGTTAGTCTGTGAGTAGAATATATTGTGTAGACAACTTCACTGTTTCCACAAAGGAGTCTAAAATGTGCTTTTTAACAGGACTTGGTCAGTTTAATGATATAAATGCTAGCATTCGATTATGGTCAACGGTACCGAAAATGCCCGTTGCACCTGCCATCATAACAAATGTCCCAATATAGGATCGATTTAAACCTCTATATATTTTTATTTCACATTGACAGTGTAGGCGATTGTGTGTATTCCGACGCGAATTCCATTTAATTGGGTTACGGCATTCACTTCAATCGAATGAAGTCAAATAGAAACGGCGCAAATTCCTAAATAAGGCTTCTTGGTTTTCAAGCTAACTTTCCGAACAGCAGTTTTGTATTGAGTCCTTAAAATGCTACAATACTTTTTTTTTAACAAAATACCATTTAACGTCAATGCAAGATATGCATTATATGTGTAAATCTTTTAAATATATGATACTCTCCTGCCAGTTAAAGCCTGTCTTTTATTTTAGTTATTCAATCCATATAATTAAGGTAGATGAAAAAAACGTTGCTATGGGCTGGGTGTTGTCAGTACATTTTGTCACGTAGGCTGCCGCTGTTACTCATACATCGTTATGGTTACTGGCTCGCAAAAAGAAACAAAACTTGTCATTGAGAAATCACTTTATCCAAGAAAATTAGAAAGAATACTAACCTTTGCCACTAGATGGCAGTCGCGTATTAGAAATGGGAGAGTCAGTTGCTACTTGCGTTGAAGTTTTAAGACTGGATATAATGAGTCTCCAGCGAAAATAGTGAACTATTATTGCTTAATGGATGTGATGACACTCCAACAATGAACATATGTGAAAAGTTGTAGCCTCAAAATCAGGCAATGTAGAATTTAATACCTTTTTGAAATGATTTAATACATAATTTTCCTGTTTAGGCAGCATTACAAGTTAATTTTAAGGCTGACCATAGCCATACCATTCCAAGTTATTAAAAATCAGTTCACAGTTGTGTGTCAGGGCTATAATATCATGCTGACCACATTTTGTGTGAATGTGATGAACCCCCTAGGAAGAGTATTTCAAAGTTTGGTACGTGAAAAAACACTTAAAAACACACAAAATCCAAAATAGCTCACTTCCTGTTGGGAAAAGTTAAGGGATGCAAATGAGAAATGTGTGTGTCTTGAGGAGACCCATATGCCTACCAGACGTGGTGCATTTACGTGAAAGTATATGTCCACAATATTAGAAAAGAGCCATAGGGGGCACTGTGTAGCCACGCCCAGATGAATGTGGATATGGATGTGATTGCACTCCAAAAGTGAATATATTTGTAAAATATCAGCCCGATCAGATGATGTAGAACGGAATTAAGCCCACTTCCTGTTTTTGGGCGTAACGTGTGTATTATACGCCTCGCCATTGCCAAACCGTTTGAGATATCAAAAATCCTTTTGTCATTTAGGGTCAGGACTATTCTCAGATCATGATGACTCCATTTGGTGTGAATGTGATGAATACCCTAGCAGGAAGGCATACAAATATGATAAAAACCTCACTTCCTGTTGCCAGATGGGGGCGCTATAACATTGACTTCTTCTTGGTATATGGCTGTGATTACACTCTAACAGTGAACATATTTGTAAAATATCAGCCAGATCAGACAATGTAGACCATGAATTTATGGCTACTTCCTGTTGGCGTGGCGTGACATGAAAATTGTACTCCTCGCCATGACCATACCGTTTGAGATATCAAAAATATCCTTCGGAATTAGTATCATAACTATCCTCAGACCACTCTGACCACATGTGGTGTGAATGCGATGAACCCCCTAGGAGGAGTACTTAAAAGTGTAGTACGTGTAAAACGCACAAAATTCAAAATGGCTGACTTCCTGTTCACATATTTGATTCGATGCGAATGAGAATTGTGTTTGGGCAGAGGAGCCCCACAACCCTACAAAATTACGTGAAGGTAGCTCAAAGTGCCTGTCCACAATAGAAGACAAAGCAATAGGGGGCGCTGTGGAGTCCCTTGGCCACGCCCAGGTCTGAGCATCTGACAGTTCCTGAGCGACACCGCTTCTCATGTGTGTGCAAAATTCCGTGAGTTTTCATCCATGGCAAGCACCTCAAAAATGCACAAAACATAGAAAAAAAAGATTATAATAATTATAGGGGGCGCTGTCTGACCACGCCCCGATTGATATGTATATATTTGATATTGTATTCTAAGAGTGAACATATTTCTAAAATATCAGCCTGAACGGACGATATCGAAAAAAAAGTCATTTTTTTGCACGCACAATGTCTACTCTACGACTCGCCATTTCCATACCGTTTGAGATATCAAAAATCCCTTCGCAATTTAGTGTAAGGACTATCTTAAAATCATGCTGACCACATTTGGTGTGAATGTGATCAATGCCCTAGCAGGAAGGCATACAAATATGATGAAGACCACACTTCCTGTTGCCAGATGGTGGCGCTATAACATTGACCCGTTCTTGGGATATGGATGTGTTTACACTCCAACAATAAACGTATTTCTAAAATATCAGCCAGATCAGACGATGTCGACCATGAAATTACGACCACTTCCTGTTGGCGTGGCGTGACATAAAAATTGTAATCCTCCCCGTGACTGTCCCGTTTGAGCTATCAAAAATATCCTGGCAATTTAGTATCATGACGATCCTGAGACCATTCTGACCACAGTTGGTGTGAATGCGATGAACCCCCTAGGAGGAGTACTTAAAAGTGTAGAACGTGTAAAACGCACAAAATCCAAAATGGCTGACTTCCTGTTCGCATATTTGATGAGATGCGAATTTGAAATGTGTTTGGCCTGAGGAGTGCTATATGCATAGTAAATATGGTGCAGGTAGCTCAAAGTGCCTGCCCACAATAGAAGACAATGCGATAGGGGGCGCTGTGGAGTCCCTCAGCGACGCCCAGGTCTGAGCATCTGAGAGCTCCTGACAGCAACCACTTCTGATGTGTGTGCAAAATTCCGTGAGTTTTCATTCATGGCAAGCACCTCAAAAATGCAGAAAACATTGAAAAAAAAAGAATAATAATAATAAATATAGCTGCAAGCAGCAATGAACGGGCCCAAGCACCATGGGCGCAACCGCCTTGGTGGCCTAGTTGTGCCAATGACATGTTTCACAATATGTACACACTTTGGAAATAATCACCTTCCTGGACAACGTATATTTTGCACAGGAATTCCCCTTTGATCAATGAAGATATTGGCGCTGCTATTGGAATGCATCAATGATATAAGCCTCACTTCCTGTTGCCAGATGGTGGCGCTATATTATTGAGCCGTGTATGGTTTTTGAATTTGATTACATTCCTGAAATAAACATATTTGTACATTTTCAGCCACATCGGAAGATGTTGAGCGAAATTAAGGTCAATTTCTGTTTCCAGATGATGCTGCTATAACATTGAGTCGTTTTTGGAATATGGATTTGATTAGACTCCAACACTGAGCATCTTTGTAAAGTTGCAGTCACATCAGACATTGGAGAATTTAAGTATGACCACTTCCTGTTTGTCTGGCATGATGGGTTTTTTATGTGCCTGACCATAGCTATATCATCCTAGTAAATCAAAAATCTGTTTTGTCAGGACCATCCTAGCATCAAGCTGACCACATTTACCGTGAATGTCATGAACCCATTGAAAAATAATGCTTAAGAATGCAATATAAGGCTCACTTCCTGTTGCCAGCGGGTGGCGCTTTGCCATTTAGCCTTTATTGGAAAATGGATGAGATTACACTCCAAAAATGAACGTGTGAAGTTTCAGCCACAGCAGACAATGTAGAATGAAATAAAAATAACTTCTTGCTTGCACATTGTGATAACATGCTACAGTCCTGTATGGAGAGCAGAGATTAATTAATTTCCATAGTTTTTACACGGGGAGGCACAATTTATGCTTGAAATGTCATTAGGCTATAAATATGCACTCAAAATGAAAACAATTGGCTTCAAGAAACTATTCCAATTCATTGTGGCTGCAGCGGGGATCGAACGGCTGAATTTGCGTGCCTTAATCCACCGCCCTAACCATTACGCTATACTGCCCGCTTATACACGAATGCCATCTATTGGCCAAATGTTTCCTTTTATCTTCGTTAGATAATTTCTCTACGAAGTGTTGGATAATATTGCATGAAACGTCTAGTTAGCCAGCATCATTCTTTTCCATTTCACTGGTAATTATGCTGCCTGAAACGCATTTGTTCAGCCAAATCTAAAAGAGATGCCAACTCTCTGCCCTCAATACAGTATTTTCATATTAATTTACCTTTCCTAGCGAAATTGTATGTTCTCTTAATTCGTGTTTAATGACAAGCCTAATACACTAACATAGCTGGCGATTTAACTGAAAGTTTTCTATTCATGTAAACCAACTTAGCTGACCTGTTTTTTGACTCACACAGACAGTGGACTGGCTGGCTGCTGTTAGCCAGTGCGTGTCATCTCGCAACGACCTGCATGCGATACCTTTGTTGAACAAAACGGTCTCATGTTAACACAGCGTTCGAGCAGAACCACCTCAGACGCTAAAGTTTCTTTTTGACTTCATGTGTTAATCTTTAAAAAATATAATACTCTCCTGCCAGTTAAAGCCTGTCTTTAAGTCTTTAAATGTCTATAATATTTATTTTAGTTATTCAATTCATATAATGAAAATAGATGCAAAGAAACGTCGGGCTGGGTGTTGTCAATACATTTTGTCACGTAGGCTGCAGCTGTAAATCATACATCGTTATGCCTACTGGCTCGCTAGAAAAAAAACAAAAACCTATCGTTGAAAAATCAGTTGAAGGAAGAAAAATATAAAAGTTCCACTTTCTGCCAATAAATTGAATCCCCGTATCAGAAATGGGGGGAAGTTACAGCGACGCAGTTAGTCTGTGAGTAGAATAGATTGTGTAGACAACTTCACTGTTTCCACAAAGGAACCAAAAATTTGCTTTTTAACAGGTCAGTGTAATGATATAAATGCTAGCATTCGATTATGGTCAACGGTACCGAAAATGCCCGTTGCACCAGCCATCATAACAAATGTCCCAATATAGGATCGATTTAAACCTCTATATATTTTTATTTCACGTTGACAGTGTAGGCGATTGTGTGTATTCCGACGCGAATTACATTTAATTGGGTTACGGCATTCACTTCAATCGAATGAAGTCAAATAGAAACGGCTCGAAATCCTTAATAAGGCTTCTTGGTTTTCAAGCTAACTTTCCGAACAGCTGTTTTGTATTGAGTCCTTAAAATGCTACAACACGGTTTTTTTAAAACCAAATAACATTGAACGTCATTGCAAGATATGCATTATATGTGTTAATCTTTGAAATATATGATACTTTCCTGCCAGTAAAAGCCTGTCTTTTATTTTAGTTATTCAATCCATATAATTAAGGTGGATGAGAAAAAACGTTGCTGTGGGCTGGGTGTTGTCAGTACATTTTGTAACGTAGGCTGCCGCTGTTACTCATACATCGTTATGGTTACTGGCTCGCAAAAAGAAACAAAACTTGTCATTGAGTAATAACTTGAGAAACAATACCAACTTTTGCCAGTAGATGGCAGTCGCGTATTAGAAATGGGAGAGTCATTTGCGACTTGCGTTGAAGTTTTAAGACTGGATATAATGAGTCTCCAGCGAAAATAGTGAACTATTATTGCTTAATGGATGTGATGACACTCCAACAATGAACATATGTGAAAAGTTGTAGCCTCAAAATCAGGCAATGTAGAATTTAATACCTTTTTGAAATTATTTAATACATAATTGTATTAAAACATGAACTGTTTGGGCAGCATTACAAGTTAATTTTAAGGCTGACCATAGCCATATCATTCCAAGATATTAAAAATCAGTTCATAGTTGTGTGTCAGGGCTATAATATCATGCTGACCACATTTTGTGTGAATGTGATGAACCCCCTAGGAAGAATATTTCAAAGTTTGGTACGTGAAAAAACACTTAAAAACACACAAAATCCAAAATAGCTCACTTCCTGTTGGGAAAAGTTAAGGGATGCAAATGAGAAATGTGTGTGTCTTGAGGAGACCCTTATGCCTACCAGACGTGGTGCATTTACGTGAAAGTATATGTCCACAATATTAGAAAAAAGCCATAGGGGGCGCTGTGTAGCCACGCCCAGATGAATGTGGATATGGATGTGATTGCACTCCAAAAGTGAATATATTTGTAAAATATCAGCCGGATCAGATGATGTAGAACGGAATTAAGCCCACTTCCTGTTTTTGGGCGTAACGTGTGTATTATACGCCTCGCCATTGCCAAACCGTTTGAGATATCAAAAATCATTTCGTCATTTAGGGTCAGGACTATTCTAAGATCATGATGACTACATTTGGTGTGAATGTGATGAATACCCTAGCAGGAACGCATACAAACATGATAAAAACCTCACTTCCTGTTGCCAGATGGTCGCGCTATAACATTGATTTCTTCTTGGAATATGGATGTGATTACACTCTAACAGTGAACATATTTGTAAAATATCAGCCAGATCAGACAATGTAGACCATTAATTTATGGCTACTTCCTGTTGGCGCGGCGTGACATGAAAATTGTATGCCTCGCCATGACCATACCGTGTGAGATATCAAAAATATCCTTTGGAATTAGTATCATGACTGTCCTGAGACCACTTTGACCACATTTCGTGTGAATGCAATGAACTCCCTAGGAGGAGTACTTAAAAGTGTAGTACGTGTAAAATGCACAAAATTCAAAATGGCTGACTTCCTGTTCACATATATGATTCGATGCGAATGAGCAATGTGTTTGTCCAGAGGAGGCCCACAGGCATACCAAATTAGGTGAAGGTAGCTCAAAGTGCCTGTCCAAAATAGAAGACAAAGCATTAGGGAGCGCTGTGGAGTCCCTCGGCCACGCCCAGGTCTGAGCATCTGATACATCCTGACAGCCAACACTTCTCATGTGTGTGCAAAATTCCGTGAGTTTTCATCCATGGCAAGCACCTCAAAAATGCAAAATACATTGAAAAAAAAAAGAATAATAATTATAGGGGGCGCTGTCTAGCCACGCCCCAATTGATATGTATATATTTCATATTGTACTCCAACAGTGAACATATTTGTAAAATATCAGCCAGATCGGACGATGTCGAAAAAAAAGTCATTTTTTTGCACGCAATATGTGTACTGTACGACTCGCCATTTCCATACCGTTTGAGATATCAAAAATCCCTTCGCAATTTAGTGTAAGGACTATCTTAAGATCATGGTGACCACATTTGGTGTGAATGTGATGAATGCCCTAGCAGGAAGGCATACAAATATGATAAAGACCTCACTTCCTGTTGCCAGACGGTGGCGCTATAACATTGAGCCGTTCTTGGGATATGGATGTAATTATACTCCAACAATAAATGTATTTCTAAAATATCAGCCAGATCAGACAATGTAGACCATGAAATTACGGCCACTTCCTGTCGGCGCGGCGTGACATAAAAATTCTACGCCTCCCAAGGACCGTCCCGTTTGAGCTATCAAAAATATCCTGGCAATTTAGCATCATGAATATCCTATGACCATTCTGACCACAGGTGGTCTGAATGTGATGAACCCCCTAGGAGGAGTACTTAAAAGTGCAGTACGTGTAAAACGCACAAAATCCAAAATGGCTGACTTCCTGTTTGTATATTTGATTAGATGCGAATTACAAATGTGTTTGGTCCGAGGAGTGCTATATGCGTACTAAATTTGGTTAAGGTAGCTCAAAGTGCCTGCCAACAATAGAAGACAATGCGATAGGGGGCGCTGTGGAGTCCCTCGGCCACGCCCAGGTCTGAGCATCTAAGCGATCCTGAAGGTCCTCATTTCTGATGTGTGTGCAAAATTCCCAGACTTTTTATGCATGGCAAGCACCTCAAAAAGGCCCATTTGCATATAGAAAAAAGAATAATAATAATAAATATAGCTGCAAGCAGCAATGAACGGGCCCAAGCACCATGGGCGCAACCGCCTTGGTGGCATAGTTGTGCCAATGACATGTTTAACAATATGTACACACTTTGGAAATAATCACCTTCCTTGGCAATGTATAGTATGCACAGGAATTCCCCTTTGATCAATGAAGATGGTGGTGTTGCTATTGGAATGCATCAATGATATGAGACTCACTTCCTGTTGTCAGATGGTGGCGCTATGATATTGAGCCGTGTATGGTTTTTGAATTTGATTACACTCCAATAATAAACCTATTTCTAAATTTTCAGCCACATCGGAAGATGTTGAGTGAAATTAAGGTCAATTCAATGTTCTAGTTTCCAGATGGTGGCGCTATAACATTGAGTCGTTTTTGGAATATGGATTTAATTACACTCCAACAATATACATATTTCTAAATTTTCGGCCACATCGGAAGATGTCAAGTAAAATTAAAGCCACTTCCTGTTGCCAGATGGTGGCGCTAAAACATTGAGTCATTTTTGGGATATGGATGTGATTACACTCCCACAACGAACATATCTGTGTAATATCAACCAGATCAGACCATCTAGAATGAAATTACGACCACTTCCTGTTGCCGCGGCGAGACCTCAAATTGTACGCCTCGCCATAGCCGTACCGTTTCACACATCAGAAATATCCTTTCAATTTAGCATCAGGATTATCCTGAGACCATTCGCACCACATTTGGTGTGAATGTGATGAACTCCCTAGGAGGAGTATTTCAGAGTTTGGTACGTGTAAAAACACTTAAAAACACACAAAATCCAGAATAGCTCACTTCCTGTTTGGAAAAGTTAAGGGATGCAAATGAGAAATGTGTGTGTCTTGAGGAGACCCATATGCATACCATATTCGGTGAATTTACGTGAAAGTATATGTCCACAATATTAGAAAAGAACCATAGGGGGCGCTGCGTAGCCACGCCCAGATGAATGTGGATATGGATGTGATTGCACTCCAACAGTGAATATATCTGTAAAATTTCAGCCCAATCAGACGATGTAGAACGGAATTAAGCCCACTTCCTGTTTTCGCTCGTAACGTGTGTATTGTACGCCTCGCCATTGCCAAACCATTTGAGATATTAAAAATCCGTTTGGATTTTAGGGTCAGGACTATCCTAAGATCATGCTGACTTCATTTGGTGTGAATGTGATGAATACCCTAGCAGGAACACATACAAATATGATAAAAACCTCACTTCCTGTTGCCAGATGGTGGCGCTATAACATTGACTTCTTCTTGGGACATGGATGTGAGTATACTCACACAATGAACATATTTGTGAAATATCAGCCAGATCAGACGATGTAAACCACAAAATTATGGCCACTTCCTTTTGGCGCGGCGTGACATAAAAATTGTACGCCTCGCCATGACCATACCGTTTGAGATATCAAAAATATCCTGGCAATTTAGAATCATGACTATCTTGAGACCATTCTTACCATATTTGGTGTGAATGCGATGAACCGCCTAGGAGGAGTACTTAAAAGTGTAGTACATGTGAAAACGCACAAAATTCAAAATGGCTGACTTCCTGTTCGCATATTTGCATCAATGCGAATGAGAAATGTGTTTCAACTGAGGAGCCACACATGCCTACCAAATTATGTTCATGTAGCTCAAAGTGCCTGCCCACAATAGACAACAATGCGGGGGGGGGGGGGGGGACAGCGCAATAGGGGGCGCTGTGGAGTCCCTCGGCCACACCCAGGTCTGAGCATCTGATAGATCCTGTCGGCCACCACTTCTGATGTGTCTGCAAAATTCCAAGACTTTTTAGCCAGGGCAAGGCCCTCAAAAATGCCCATTTGACGGAAGAGAAAGAATAATAATAATAATAATAATAATAATAATAATAATAATAATAATCTTTACAATAACAATAGGGTCCTTCGCACCCTACGGTGCTTGGGCCCTAATAATAATAATAATAATCCTTCCAATAACAATAGGGTCCTTCGCACCCTACGGTGCTTGGGCCCTAAATATAGCTGCAAGCAGCAATGAACGGGCCCAAGCCCCATGGGGGCAACCGCCTTGGTGGCATAGTTCTGCCAATTACATGTTTCACAACATGTACCCACTTTGGAAATAATCACCTTCCTGGACAACGTATAGTGTGCACAGGATTTTCCCTTTGATCAATGAAGATGTTGGCGCTGCTATTGGAATGCATCAATGATATAAGCCTCACTTCCTGTTGCCAGATGGTGGCGCTATATTATTGATCCGTGTATGTTTTTTTAATTTGATTACACTCCAGAAATAAACATATTTGTACATTTTCAGCCACATCGGAAGATGTTCAGCGAAATTAAGGTCAATTCCTGTTTCCAGATGATGCTGCTATAACATTGAGTCGTTTTTGGAATATGGATTTGATTACACTCCAACACTGAGCATCTGTGTAAAGTTGCAGTCACATCAGACATTGGAGAATTTAAGTATGACCACTTCCTGTTTGTCTGGAATGATGTGTTTTTTATGTGCCTGACCATAGCTATATCATCCCAGTAAATCAAAAATCTGTTTTGTCAGGACCATCCTAGCATCATGCTGACCACATTTACCGTGAATGTCATGAACCCATTGAAAAATAATGCTTAAGAATGCAATATAAGGCTCACTTCCTGTTGCCAGCGGGTGGCGCTTTGCCATTTAGCCTTTATTAGAAAATGGATGAGATTACACTCCAAAAATGAACGTGTGAAGTTTCAGCCACATCAGACAATGTAGAATGAAATAAAAATAACGTCTTGCTTGCACATTGTGATAACATGCTACAGTCCTGTATGGAGAGCAGAGATTAATTAATTTCCATAGTTTTTACACGGGGAGGCACAATTTATGCTTGAAAAGTCATTAGGCCATAAATATGCACTCAAAATGAAAACAATTGGCTTCAAGAAACTATTCAAATTCATTGTGGCTGCAGCGGGGATCGAACGGCTGAATTTGCGTGCCTTAATCCACCGCCCTAACCATTACGCTATACTGCCCGCTTATACACGGGTGCCATCTATTGGCCAAATGTTTCCTTTTATCTTGGTTTAATAATTTCTCTACGAAGTGTCGGATAATATTGCACGAAACGTCTAGTTAACCTGCATCATTCTTTTCCATTTCACTGGTAATTATGCTGCCTGAAACGCATTTGTTCAGCCAAATCTAAAAGAGATGCCAACTCTCTGCCCTCAATACAGTATTTTCATATTAATTTACCATTCCTAGCGAAATTGTATGTTCTCTTAATTCGTGTTTAATGACAAGCCTAATAAACTAACATAGCTGGCGATTTAACTGAAAGTTTTCTATTCATGTAAACCAACGTAGCTGACCTGTTTTTTGACTCACACAGACAGTGGACTGGCTGGCTGCTGTTAGCCCGTGCGTGTCATCTCGCAACGACCTGCATGTGATAGCTTTGTTGAACAAAACGGTCTCATGTTAACACAGCGTTCGAGCAGAGCCACCTCAGACGCTAAAGTTTCTTTTTGACTTCATGTGTTAATCTTTTTAAAATATGATACTCTCCTGCCAGTTAAAGCCTTTCTTTAAGTCTTTAAATGTCTTTAATATTTATTTTAGTTATTCAATTCATGTAATGAAAATAGATGCAAAGAAACGTCGGGCTGGGTGTTGTCAATACATTTTGTCACGTAGGCTGCAGCTGTAAATCATACATCGTTATGCCTACTGGCTCGCTAGAAAAAAACAAAAACCTATAGTTGAAAAATCACTTGAAGGAAGAAAAAAATGAAAGTACCACTTTCTGCCAATAAATTGAATCGCCGTATCAGAAATGGGGGGAAGTTACAGCGACGCAGTTAGTCTGTGAGTAGAACAGATTGTGTAGACAACTTCACTGTTTCCACAAAGGAACCAAAAATGTGCTTTTTAACAGGACTTGGTCAGTGTAATGATATAAATGCTAGCATTCGATTATGGTCAACGGTACCGAAAATTCCCGTTGCACCAGCCATCATAACAAATGTCCCAATACAGGATCGATTTAAACCTCTATATATTTTTATTTCACGTTGACAGTGTAGGCTATTATGTGTATTCCGACGCGAATTACATTTAATTGGGTTACGGCATTCACTTCAACCGAATGAAGTCAAATAGAAACGGCTCGAATTCCTTAATAAGGCTTCTTGGTTTTCAAGCTAACTTTCCGAACAGCCGTTTTGTATTGAGTCCTTAAAATGCTACAACACGTTTTTGTTTAAACCAAATAACATTGAACGTCATTGCAAGATATGCAATACCAACTTTTGCCAGTAGATGGCAGTCGCGTATTAGAAATGGGAGAGTCATTTGCGACTTGCGTTGAAGTTTTACTACTGGATATAATGAGTCTCCAGCGAAAATAGTGAACTATTATTGCTTAATGGATGTGATGACACTCCAACAATGAACATATGTGAAAAGTTGTAGCCTCAAAATCAGGCAATGTAGAATTGAATACCTTTTTGAAATTATTTAATACATAATTGTATTAAAACATGAACTGTTTGAGCAGCATTACAAGTTAATTTTAAGGCTGACCAGAGCCATACCATTCCAAGATATTAAAAATCAGTTCATAGTTGTGTGTCAGGGCTATAATATCATGCTGACCACATTTTGTGTGAATGTGATGAACCCCCTAGGAAGAGTATTTCAAAGTTTAGTATGTGAAAAAACACTTAAAAACACACAAAATCCAAAATAGCTCACTTCCTGTTGGGAAAAGTTAAGGGATGCAAATGAGAAATGTGTGTGTCTTGAGGAGACGCTTATGCTTACCAGACGTGGTGCATTTACGTGAAAGTATATGTCCACAATATTAGAAAAAAGCCATAGGGGGCGCTGTGTAGCCACTCCCAGATGAATGTGGATATGGATGTGATTGCACTCCAAAAGTGAATATATTTGTAAAATATCAGCCGGATCAGATGATGTAGAACGGAATTAAGCCCACTTCCTGTTTTTGGGCGTAACGTGTGTATTATACGCCTCGCCATTGCCAAACCGTTTGAGATATCAAAAATCCTTTCGTCATTTAGGGTCAGGACTATTCTAAGATCATGATGCCTACATTTGGTGTGAATGTGATCAATACCCTAGCAGGAACGCATACAAACATGATAAAAACCTCACTTCCGTTGCCAGATGGTGGCGCTATAACATTGATTTCTTCTTGGTATTTGGATGTGATTACACTCTAACAGTGAACATATTTGTAAAATATCAGCAAGATCAGACAATGTGGACCATGAATTTATGGCTACTTCCTGTTGGCGCGGCGTGACATGAAAATTGTATGCCTCGCCATGACCATACCGTTTGAGATATCAAAAATATCCTTTGGAATTAGTATCATGACTATCCTGAGACCAGTTTGACCACATTTTGTGTGAATGCAATGAACCCCCTAGGAGGAGTACTTAAAAGTGTAGTACATGTAAAATGCACAAAATTCAAAATGGCTGACTTCCTGTTCACATATTTGATTCGATACGAATGAGAAATGTGGTTGTCCAGAGGAGTCCCACATGCGTACCAAATTAGGTGAACGTAGCTCAAAGTGCCTGTCCACAATAGAAGACAAAGCATTAGGGGGCGCTGTGGAGTCCCTTGGCCACGCCCAGGTCTGAGCATCTGACACATCCTGACAGCCAACACTTCTCATGTGTGTGCAAAATTCTGTGAGTTTCCATCCATGGCAAGCACCTCAAAAATGCAAAATACATTGAAAAAAAGAGAATAATAATTATAGGGGGCGCTGTCTAGCCACACCCCGATTGATATGTATATATCTGATATTGTACTGCTACAGTGAACATATTTGTAAAATATCAGCCAGATCGGACGATGTCAAAAAAAAAGTCATTTTTTTGCACGCAATATGTGTACTGTACGACTCGCCATTTCCATACCGTTTGAGATATCAAAAATCCCTTCACAACTTAGCGTAAGGACTATCTTAAGATCATGCTGACCGCATTTGGTGTGAATGTGCTGAATGCCCTAGCAGGAATGCATACAAATATGTTAAAGACCTCACTTCCTATTGCCAGATGGTGGCGCTATAACACTGACCTGTTCTTGGGATATGGATGTGATTCCACTCCAACAGTAAACAAATTTCTAAAATATCAGCCAGATCAGACAATGTAGACCATGAAATTATGGCCACTTCCTGTTGGCGTGGCGTGACATAAAAATTGTAATCCTCCCCGTGACTGTCCCGTTTGAGCAATCAAAAATATCCTGGCAATTTAGCATCATGACTATCCTGAGACCATTCTGACCACAGTTGGTGTGAATGCGATGAACCCCCTAGGAGGAGTACTTAAAAGTGTAGTACGTGTAAAACTCAGAAAATCCAAAATGGCTGACTTCCTGTTTGGATATTTGATTAGATCCGAATGCGAAATGTGTTTGGACCGAGGAGCGCTATTTGGCCACCAAATTAGGTGCAGGTCGGTCAAAGTGCCTGCCCACAATAGAAGACAATGCGATAGGGGGCGCTGTGGAGTCCCTCGGCCACGCCCAGGTCTGAGCATCTGAGAGCTCCTGACAGCAACCACTTCTGATGTGTGTGCAAAATGTCAAGACTTTTTACGCATGGCAAGGCCCTCAAAAAAGCCCATTTGCCTGATGAAAAAGAATAATAATAATAATAATAATAATAAATATAGCTGCAAGCAGCAATGAACGGGCCCAAGCACCATGGGCGCAACCGCCTTGGTGGCATAGTTGTGCCAATGACATGTTTCACAATATGTACACACTTTGGAAATAATCACCTTCCTGGACAACGTATAGTGTGCACAGGAATTCCCCTTTGATCAATGAAGATGTTTCTGCTGCTATTGGAATGCATCAATGATATAAGCCTCATTTCCTATTGCCAGATGGTGGCGCTATAATATTGACCCGTGTATGGTTTATGGATTTGATTTCACTCCAATAATTAACATATTTGTACATTTTCAGCCAAATTGGAAGATGTCAAGTAAAATTTAAGCCACTTCCTGTTGCCAGATGGTGGCGGTATAATATTGAGCCGTGTATGGTTCATGGATTTGATTACACTCCAATAATTAACATATTTGTACATTTTCAGCCAAATTGGAAGATGTCAAGTAAAATTAAAGCCACTTCCTATTGCCAGATGGTGGCGCTATGCCATTGAGCCTTTCTTGGTATTTGGATGAGATTACACTCCAAAAATGAACATGTGTGAAGTTTCAGCCACATCAGACAATGTAGAATGAAACAAAAATTACTTCTTGCTTGCACAGTGTAATAATATGCTCCAGTCCTGTATGGAGAGCAGAGATTAATTAATTTCAATAGATTTTACAGCGGGAGGCACAATTTACGCTTGAGAAGTCATTCGGTTATAAATATGCACTCAAAATAAAACCATTGGCGTAAAGAAACTATTCAACTTTATTGTGGCCGCACCGGGGATGGAACCGCGGACCTTGCATGTCTTAATCCACTGTTTGAACCATTAAGCTATACTGCCCTCTTATACACGTACGCCATCTATTGGCCAAAAGTTGTATGTTTCCTTTTATCCTGGTTAAATAATGCCGAAACTATTCAAATTCATTGTGGCTGCAGCGGGGATCGAACGGCTGAATTTGCGTGCCTTAATCCACCGCCCTAACCATTACGCTATACTGCCCGCTTATACACGGGTGCCAACTATTGGCCAAATGTCTCCTTTTATCTTGGTTTAATAATTTCTCTACGAAGTGTCGGATAATATTGCATTAAACGTCGAGTTAGCCAGCATCATTCTTTTCCATTTCACGGGTAATTATGCTGCCTGAAACGCATTTGTTCAGCCAAATCTAAAGGAGATGCCAAGTCTCTGCCCTCAATGCGGTATTTTCATATTAAGTCAAAAATTCCTAGCGAAATTGTATGTTCTCTTAATTCGTGTTTCATGACAAGCAAAATAAACTAACATATCTGGCGATTTAACTGAAAGTTTTCTATTCATGTAAACAAACGTAGCTGACCTGTTTTTTTGACTCACACAGACAGTGGACAGGCTGGCTGCTGTTAGCCAATGCGCGTCATCTCGCAACGACCTGCATGGCATACCTTTGTTGAACATAACGGTCTCATGTTAACACAGAGTTCGACCAGAGCCATCTCAAACGTTAACGTTTCTTTTTGACTTTTGACTCTTTTAAATATATGCTACTCTCCTGCCAGTTAAAGACAGTCATTAAATGTCTTTAATATTCATTTCAGATATTCTATTCAAAAATGAAAATAGATGCAAAGAAACGTCGGGCTGGGTGTTGTCAATACATTTTGTCACGTAGGCTGCAGCTATAAATCATACATCGTTATGCCTACTGGCTCGCTAGAAAAAAAACAAAAACCTATCGTTGAAAAATCAGTTGAAGGAAGAAAAATATAAAAGTTCCACTTTCTGCCAATAAATGGAATCCCCGTATCAGAAATGGGGGGAAGTTACAGCGACGCAGTTAGTCTGTGAGTAGAATAGATTGTGTAGACAACTTCACTGTTTCCACAAAGGTGATGTGCTTTTTAACAACACTTGGTCCGTGTAATGATATAAATGCTAGCATTCGATTATGGTCAACGGTACCGAAAATGCCCGTTGCACCAGCCATCATAACAAATGTCCCAATATAGGATCGATTTAAACCTCTATATATTTTTATTTCACGTTGACAGTGTAGGCTATTATGTGTATTCCGGCATTCGGCATTACGGCATTCACTTCAACCGAATGAAGTCAAATAGAAACGGCTCGAATTCCTTAATAAGGCTTCTTGGTTTTCAAGCTAACTTTTCGAACAGCTGTTTTGTATTGAGTCCTTAAAATGCTACAACACGGTTTTTTTGAAACCAAATAACATTGAACGTCATTGCAAGATATATGCAATACCAACTTTTGCCAGTAGATGGCAGTCGCGTATTAGAAATGGGAGAGTCATTTGCGACTTGCGTTGAAGTTTTAAGACTGGATATAATGAGTCTCCAGCGAAAATAGTGAACTATTATTGCTTAATGGATGTGATGACACTCCAACAATGAACATATGTGAAAAGTTGTAGCCTCAAAATCAGGCAATGTAGAATTGAATACCTTTTTGAAATTATTTAATACATAATTGTATTAAAACATGAACTGTTTGGGCAGCATTACAAGTTAATTTTAAGGCTGACCATAGCCATACCATTCCAAGATATTAAAAATCAGTTCATAGTTGTGTGTCAGGGCTATAATATCATGCTGACCACATTTTGTGTGAATGTGATGAACCCCCTAGGAAGAGTATTTCAAACTTTGGTATGTGAAAAAACACTTAAAAACACACAAAATCAAAAATAGCTCACTTCCTGTTGGGAAAAGTTAAGGGATGCAAATGAGAATTGTGTGTGTCTTGAGGAGACCCTTATGCCAACCAGACGTGGTGCATTTACGTGAAAGTATATGTCCACAATATTAGAAAAAAGCCATAGGGGGCGCTGTGTAGCCACGCCCAGATGAATGTGGATATGGATGTGATTGCACTCCAAAAGTGAATATATGAAATGAAATGCACACATGAAATCTATCATACTTTAAAGAGTATTGTATTAATCCATTAGTTTTTTATCTAGAATGTACAATCAAAACCAGAGGTTAATGCGTTGGTCACTCATAATTCAGAGTTACAACCTAGAAATAAAACATAAAAAAGGTAAGGACAATGTTTTAGCAGATGCTTTGTCTCGTACATAGGGTAGGCCTATGTTAACAAAAAAAAAGAATGAAGAATACAATACTCTTTAAAGTATGATAGATTTCATTCTTGGTATGAACAAATTTACGGGGTAAATTTGTTCTTGTTGGTGGGCGTGTTACGTTCCACGTATGTATGTCTGTCTGTTTCCCCCCCCCTTAAACTCTACAGATGAAGCCATCAACCATTTCCATTCGCTGTCCCTGCTGTCCATCATCATTGCCCTGGTCCCGCCTCCACCAATCACATCCCTCTGCTTATATAAACTGTGTTGGCTGCCCTATAGGGGGCGATGCTTGACTTGCCCATTCATTCCCCTCATAACCCTGTTGTGTGCATGCGTGTTCCTCCGTTCTCCTACTCCTGTGAATGTGGTTGTCCGTGTGTAGGCCCTGGGGCAGGTAAGACAGAGGCCTCTATACACTGTTGCTGCACGTAGGGTGAACCATTGTTTAGACACCTTAGGAAAGGGGTGATTGCCACCTATGTACTTTTGATTATAGAGTAGAGATATTATTTTGTTACAGTTAGTATGTATTTTGTTTTTAGCTCTCTTTGGTTTTGTTCATTTAATTGATTTGGCAACACCCAGGTCCCTTGGCCTCGTACCCGATGTGTCTTTGTCTTGTTTGAAAACTGTAAATAGCACCGCCACTGTACATTTTTGTAAATACAACTATTGCACCTCAAACCTGGTTTGTTCGATCATTTTCACTCCTCAAATACATCCTCCCGGTCATTTTTATTTAATTATAATTTTGTTGCGTACTCCCTCCTACCCCTGGACGCCTGAGAACGTAACAATGACCACTTCCTGTTTGTCTGGCATGATGTGTTTTTTATGTGCCTGACCATAGCTATATCATCCCAGTAAATCAAAAATCTGTTTTGTCAGGACCATCCTAGCATCATGCTGACCACATTTACCGTGAATGTCATGAACCCATTGAAAAATAATGCTTAAGAATGCAATATAAGGCTCACTTCCTGTTGCCAGCGGGTGGCGCTTTGCCATTTAGCCTTTATTGGAAAATGGATGAGATTACACTCCAAAAATGAACGTGTGAAGTTTCAGCCACATCAGACAATGTAGAATGAAATAAAAATAACGTCTTGCTTGCACATTGTGATAACATGCTACAGTCTGTATGGAGAGCAGAGATTAATTAATTTCCATAGTTTTTACACGGGGAGGCACAATTTATGCTTGAAAAGTCATTAGGCCATAAACATGCACTCAAAATGAAAACAATTGGCTTCACGAAACTATTCAAATTCATTGTGGCTGCAGCGGGGATCGAACGGCTGAATTTGCGTGCCTTAATCCACCGCCCTAACCATTACGCTATACTGCCCGCTTATACACGGGTGCCAACTATTGGCCAAATGTCTCCTTTTATCTTGGTTTAATAATTTCTCTACGAAGTGTCGGATAATATTGCACGAAACGTCTAGTTAACCTGCATCATTCTTTTCCATTTCACTGGTAATTATGCTGCCTGAAACGCATTTGTTCAGCCAAATCTAAAAGAGATGCCAACTCTCTGCCCTCAATACAGTATTTTCATATTAATTTACCATTCCTAGCGAAATTGTATGTTCTCTTAATTCGTGTTTAATGACAAGCCTAATAAACTAACATAGCTGGCGATTTAACTGAAAGTTTTCTATTCATGTAAACCAATGTAGCTGACCTGTTTTTTGACTCACACAGACAGTGGACTGGCTGGCTGCTGTTAGCCCGTGCGTGTCATCTCGCAACGACCTGCATGTGATACCTTTGTTGAACAAAACGGTCTCATGTTAACACAGCGTTCGAGCAGAGCCACCTCAGACGCTAAAGTTTCTTTTTGACTTCATGTGTTAATCTTTTAAAAATATGATACTCTCCTGCCAGTTAAAGCCTGTCTTTAAGTCTTTAAATGTCTTTAATATTTATTTTAGTTATTCAATTCATGTAATGAAAATAGATGCAAAGAAACGTCGGGCTGGGTGTTGTCAATACATTTTGTCACGTAGGCTGCAGCTGTAAATCATACATCGTTATGCCTACTGGCTCGCTAGAAAAAAACAAAAACCTATCGTTGAAAAATCACTTGAAGGAAGAAAAAAATGAAAGTACCACTTTCTGCCAATAAATTGAATCGCCGTATCAGAAATGGGGGGAAGTTACAGCGACGCAGTTAGTCTGTGAGTAGAACAGATTGTGTAGACAACTTCACTGTTTCCACAAAGGAACCAAAAATGTGCTTTTTAACAGGACTTGGTCAGTGTAATGATATAAATGCTAGCATTCGATTATGGTCAACGGTACCGAAAATGCCCGTTGCACCAGCCATCATAACAAATGTCCCAATACAGGATCGATTTAAACCTCTATATATTTTTATTTCACGTTGACAGTGTAGGCTATTATGTGTATTCCGACGCGAATTACATTTAATTGGGTTACGGCATTCACTTCAATCGAATGAAGTCAAATAGAAACGGCTCGAATTCCTTAATAAGGCTTCTTGGTTTTCAAGCCAACTTTCCGAACAGCTGTTTTGTATTGAGTCCTTAAAATGCTACAACACGCTTTTTTTTAAACCAAATAACATTGAACGTCTTTGCAAGATATATACAATACCAACTTTTGCCAGTAGATGGCAGTCGCGTATTAGAAATGGGAGAGTCATTTGCGACTTGCCTTGAAGTTTTAAGACTGGATATAATGAGTCTCCAGCGAAAATAGTGAACTATTATTGCTTAATGGATGTGATGACACTCCAACAATGAACATATATGAAAAGTTGTAGCCTCAAAATCAGGCAATGTAGAATTTAATACCTTTTTGAAATTATTTAATACATAATTGTATTAAAACATGAACTGTTTGGGCAGCATTACAAGTTAATTTTAAGGCTGACCATAGCCATACCATTCCAAGATATTAAAAATCAGTTCATAGTTGTGTGTCAGGGCTATAATATCATGCTGACCACATTTTGTGTGAATGTGATGAACCCCCTAGGAAGAGTATTTCAAAGTTTGGTACGTGAAAAAACACTTAAAAACACACAAAATCCAAAATAGCTCACTTCCTGTTGGGAAAAGTTAAGGGATGCAAATGAGAAATGTGTGTGTCTTGAGGAGACCCTTATGCCTTCCAGACGTGGTGCATTTACGTGAAAGTATATGTCCACAATATTAGAAAAAAGCCATAGGGGGCGCTGTGTAGCCACGCCCAGATGAATGTGGATATGGATGTGATTGCACTCCAAAAGTGAATATATTTGTAAAATATCAGCCCGATCAGATGATGTAGAACGGAATTAAGCCCACTTCCTGTTTTTGGGCGTAACGTGTGTATTATACGCCTCGCCATTGCCAAACCGTTTGAGATATCAAAAATCCTTTCGTCATTTAGGGTCAGGACTATTCTACGATCATGATCTCTACAATTGGTGTGAATGTGATGAATACCTTAGCAGGAACGCATACAAACATGATAAAAACCTCACGTCCGTTGCCAGATGGTGGCGCTATAACATTGATTTCTTCTTGGTATTTGGATGTGATTACACTCTAACAGTGAACATATTTGTAAAATATCAGCCAGATCAGACAATGTAGACCATGAATTTATGGCAACTTCCTGTTGGCGCGGCGTGACATGAAAATTGTACGCCTCGCCATGACCATACCGTTTGAGATATCAAAAATATCCTTTGGAATTAGTATCATGACTATCCTGGGACCAATTTGACCACATTTCGTGTGAATGCAATGAACCCCCTAGGAGGAGTACTTAAAAGTGTAGTACGTGTAAAATGCACAAAATTCAAAATGGCTGACTTCCTGTTTACATATTTGATTCGATGCGAATGAGAAATGTGTTTGTCCAGAGGAGTCCCACATGCATACCAAATTAGATGAAGGTAGCTCAAAGTGCCTGTCCACAATAGAAGACAAAGCATTAGGGGGCGCTGTGGAGTCCCTTGGCCACACCCAGGTCTGAGCATCTGATACATCCTGAAAGCCAACACTTCTCATGTGTGTGCAAAATTCTGTGAGTTTCCATCCATGGCAAGCACCTCAAAAATGCAAAATACATTGAAAAAAAAGAGAATAATAATTATAGGGGGCGCTGTCTAGCCACGCCCCGATTGATATGTATATATCTGATATTGTACTGCTACAATGAACATATTTCTAAAATATCAGCCAGATCGGACGATGTCGAAAAAAAAGTCATTTTTTTGCACGCAATATGTGTACTGTACGACTCGCCATTTCCATACCGTTTGAGATATCAAAAATCCCTTCACAACTCAGCGTAAGGACTATCTTACGATCATGCTGACCGCATTTGGTGTGAATGTGCTGAATGCCCTAGCAGGAAGGCATACAAATATGTTAAAGACCTCACTTCCTATTGCCAGATGGTGGCGCTATAACACTGACCTGTTCTTGGGATATGGATGTGATTACACTCCAACAATAAACAAATTTCTAAAATATCAGCCAGATCAGACAATGTAGACCATGAAATTATGGCCACTTCCTGTTGGCGTGGCGTGACATAAAAATTGTAATCCTCCCCGTGACTGTCCCGTTTGAGCTATCAAAAATATCCTGGCAATTTAGCATCATGACTATCCTGAGACCATTCTGACCACAGTTGGTGTGAATGCGATGAACCCCCTAGGAGGAGTACTTAAAAGTGTAGTACGTGTAAAACTCAGAAAATCCAAAATGGCTGACTTCCTGTTTGGATATTTGATTAGATCCGAATGAGAAATGTGTTTGGACCGAGGAGCGCTATTTGGCCACCAAATTAGGTGCAGGTAGCTCAAAGTGCCTGCCCACAATAAAAGACAATGCAATAGGGGGCGCTGTGGAGTCCCTCGGCCACGCCCAGGTCTGAGCATCTGAGAGCTCCTGAAAGCAACCACTTCTGATGTGTGTGCAAAATGTCAAGACTTTTTACGCATGGCAAGGCCCTCAAAAAAGCCCATTTGCCTGATGAAAAAGAATAATAATAATAATAATAATAATAATAATAATAATAATCCTTCCAATAACAATAGGGTCCTTCGCACCCTACGGTGCTTGGGCCCTAATAATAATAATCTTTACAATAACAATAGGGTCCTTCGCACCCTACGGTGCTTGGGCCCTAAATATAGCTGCAAGCAGCAATGAACGGGCCCAAGCACCATGGGCGCAACCGCCTTGGTGGCATAGTCGCGCCAATGACATGTTTCACAATATGTACACACTTTGGAAATAATCACCTTCCTGGACAACGTATAGTGTGCACAGGAATTCCCCTTTGATCAATGAAGATGTTGCTGCTGCTATTGGAATGCATCAATGATATAAGCCTCACTTCCTATTGCCAGATGGTGGCGCTATAATATTGAGCCGTGTATGGTTCATGGATTTGATTACACTCCAATAATTAACATATTTGTACATTTTCAGCCAAATTGGAAGATGTCAAGTAAAATTAAAGCCACTTCCTGTTCCCAGATGGTGGCGCTATGCCATTGAGCCTTTCTTGGTATATGGATGAGATTACACTCCAAAAATGAACATGTGTGAAGTTTCAGCCACATCAGACAGTGTAGAATGAAACAAAAATTACTTCTTGCTTGCACAGTGTAATAATATGCTCCAGTCCTGTATGGAGAGCAGAGATGAATTAATTTCAATAGATTTTACAGCGGGAGGCACAATTTACGCTTGAGAAGTCATTCGGTTATAAATATGCACTCAAAATAAAACCATTGGCGTAAAGAAACTATTCAACTTTATTGTGGCCGCACCGGGGATGGAACCGCGGACCTTGCATGTCTTAATCCACTGTCTGAACCATTAAGTTATACTGCCCTCTTATACACGTACGCCATCTATTGGCCAAAAGTTGTATGTTTCCTTTTATCCTGGTTAAATAATTTCTCTCCGAAGTGTCGGATAATATTGCATTAAACGTCGAGTTAGCCAGCATCCTTCTTTTCCATTTCACCGGTAATTATGCTGCCTGAAATGCATTTGTTCAGCCAAATCTAAAGGAGATGCCAAGTCTCTGCCCTCAATCCGGTATTTTCATATTAAGTCAAAAATTCCTAGCGAAATTGTATGTTCTCTTAATTCGTGTTTAATGACAAGCAAAATAAACTAACATATCTGGCGATTTAACTGAAAGTTTTCTATTCATGTAAACAAACGTAGCTGACCTGTTTTTTGACTCACACAGACAGTGGACAGGCTGGCTGCTGTTAGCCAATGCGCGTCATCTCGCAACGACCTGCATGCCATACCTTTGTTGAACATAACGGTCTCATGTTAACACAGAGTTCGACCAGAGCCATCTCAAACGTTAACGTTTCTTTTTGACTTTTGACTCTTTTAAATATATGCTACTCTCCTGCCAGTTAAAGACAGTCATTAAATGTCTTTAATATTTATTTCAGATATTCTATTCAAAAATGAAAATAGATGCAAAGAAACGTCGGGCTGGGTGTTGTCAATACATTTTGTCACGTAGGCTGCAGCTGTAAATCATACATCGTTATGCCTACTGGCTTGCTAGAAAAAAACAAAAACCTATCGTTGAAAAATCACTTGAAGGAAGAAAAAAATGAAAGTACCACTTTCTGCCAATTAATTGAATCGCCGTATCAGAAATGGGGGGAAGTTACAGCGACGCAGTTAGTCTGTGAGTAGAACAGATTGTGTAGACAACTTCACTGTTTCCACAAAGGAACCAAAAATGTGCTTTTTAACAGGACTTGGTCAGTGTAATGATATAAATGCTAGCATTCGATTATGGTCAACGGTACCGAAAATGCCCGTTGCACCAGCCATCATAACAAATGTCCCAATACAGGATCGATTTAAACCTCTATATATTTTTATTTCACGTTGACAGTGTAGGCTATTATGTGTATTCCGACGCGAATTACATTTAATTGGGTTACGGCATTCACTTCAATCGAATGAAGTCAAATAGAAACGGCTCGAATTCCTTAATAAGGCTTCTTGGTTTTCAAGCCAACTTTCCGAACAGCTGTTTTGTATTGAGTCCTTAAAATGCTACAATACGGTTTTTTAAAAATCCAAATAACATTGAACGTCAAAGCAATATATGCATTATATGTATTAATCTTTTAAATATATGATACTTTCCTGCCAGTAAAAGCCTGTTTTTTATTTTAGTTATTCAATCGAGTTAATTAAGATAGATGAGAAAAAACGTTGCTGTGGGCTGGGTGTTTTCAGTACATTTTGTCATGTAGGCTGCCGCTGTTACTCATACATCGTTATGGTTACTGGCTCGCAAAAAGAAACAAAACTTGTCGTTGAGAAATCACTTTATCCAAGAAAGAGAAACCATACCGAAAATTAGAAAGAATACTAACCTTTGCCACTAGATGGCAGTCGCGTATTAGAAATGGGAGAGTCAGTTGCGACTTGAGTTGAAGTTTTAAGACTGGAGATAATGAGTCTCCAGCGAAAATAGTAAACTATTATTGCTTAATGGATGTGATGACACTCCAACAATGAACATATGTGAAAAGATGTAGCCTCAAAATCAGGCAATGTAGAATTTAATACCTTTTTGAAATTATTTAATATATAATTTTCCTATTTGGGCAGCATTACAAGTTAATTTTAAGGCTGACCATAGCCATACCATTCCAAGATATTAAAAATCAGTTCATAGTTGTGTGTCAGGGCTATAATATCATGCTGACCACATTTTGTGTGAATGTGATGAACCCCCTAAGAAGAGTATTTCAAAGTTTGGTACGTGAAAAAAACACTTAAAAACACACAAAATCCAAAATAGCTCACTTCCTGTTGGGAAAAGTTAAGGGATGCAAATGAGAAATGTGTGTGTCTTGAGGAGACCCTTATGCCTACCAGACGTGGTGCATTTACGTGAAAGTATATGTCCACAATATTAGAAAAAAGCCATAGGGGGCGCTGTGTAGCCACGCCCAGATGAATGTGGATATGGATGTGATTGCACTCCAAAAGTGAATATATTTGTAAAATATCAGCCCGATCAGATGATGTAGAACGGAATTAAGCTCACTTCCTGTTTTTGGGCATAACGTGTGTATTATACGCCTCGCCATTGCCAAACCGTTTGAGATATCAAAAATCCTTTTGTCATTTAGGGTCGGAACTATTCTAAGATCATGACGACTACATTTGGTGTGAATGTGATGAATACCTTAGCAGGAACGCATACAAACATGATAAAAACCTCACGTCCGTTGCCAGATGGTGGCGCTATAACATTGATTTCTTCTTGGTATTTGGATGTGATTACACTCTAACAGTGAACATATTTGTAAAATATCAGCCAGATCAGACAATGTAGACCATGAATTTATGGCAACTTCCTGTTGGCGCGGCGTGACATGAAAATTGTACGCCTCGCCATGACCATACCGTTTGAGATATCAAAAATATCCTATGGAATTAGTATCATGACTATCCTGAGACCACTTTGACCACATTTCGTGTGAATGCAATGAACCCCCTAGGAGGAGTACTTAAAAGTGTAGTACGTGTAAAATGCACAAAATTCAAAATGGCTGACTTCCTGTTTACATATTTGATTCGATGCGAATGAGAAATGTGTTTGTTCAGAGGAGCCCCACATGCTTACCAAATTAGGTGAAGGTAGCTCAAAGTGCCTGTCCACAATAGAAGACAAAGCATTAGGGGGCGCTGTGGAGTCCCTTGGCCACGCCCAGGTCTGAGCATCTGATACATCCTGACAGCCAACACTTCTCATGTGTGTGCAAAATTCTGTGAGTTTTCATCCATGGCAAGCACCTCAAAAATGCAAAATACATTGAAAAAAAAGAGAATAATAATTATAGGGGGCGCTGTCTAGCCACGCCCCGATTGATATGTATATATCTGATATTGTACTGCTACAGTGAACATATTTGTAAAATATCAGCCAGATCGGACGATGTCGAAAAAAAAGTCATTTTTTTGCACGCAATATGTGTACTGTACGACTCGCCATTTCCATACCGTTTGAGAAATCAAAAATCCCTTCACAACTTAGCGTAAGGACTATCTTAAGATCATGCTGACCGCATTTGGTGTGAATGTGCTTAATGCCCTAGCAGGAATGCATACAAATATGTTAAAGACCTCACTTCCTGTGGCCAGATGGTGGCGCTATAACATTGACCTGTTCTTGGGATATGGATGTGATTATACTCCAACAGTAAACGTATTTCTAAAATATCAGCCAGATCAGACGATGTAGACCATGAAATTATGGCCACTTCCTGTTGGCGCGGCGTGACATAAAAATTGTACTCCTCCCCATGACCGTCCCGTTTGAGCTATCAAAAATATCCTGGCAATTTAGCATCATGACTATCCTGAGACCATTCTGACCACAGGTGGTGTGAATGCGATGAACCCCCTAGGAGGAGTACTTAAAAGTGTAGTACGTGTAAAACTCAGAAAATCCAAAATGGCTGACTTCCTGTTTGGATATTTGATTAGATCCGAATGAGAAATGTGTTTGGACCGAGGAGCGCTATATGGCCACCAAATTAGGTGCAGGTAGCTCAAAGTGCCTGCCCACAATAGAAGACAATGCGATAGGGGGCGCTGTGGAGTCCCTCGGCGACGCCCAGGTCTGAGCATCTGAGAGCTCCTGACAGCAACCACTTCTGATGTGTGGGCAAAATGTCAAGACTTTTTACGCATGGCAAGGCCCTCAAAAAAGCCCATTTGCCTGAAGAAAAAGAATAAATATAGCTGCAAGCAGCAATGAACGGGCCCAAGCGCCATGGGCGCAACCGCCTTGGTGGCACAGTTGTGCCAATGACATGTTTCACAATATGTACACACTTTGTAAATAATCACCTTCCTGGACAACGAATAGTGTGCACAGGAATTCCCCTTTGATCAATGAAGATGTTGCTGCTGCTATTGGAATGCATCAATGATATAAGCCTCACTTCCTATTGCCAGATGGTGGCGCTATAATATTGAGCCGTTTATGGTTTAGGGATTTGATTTCACTCCAAAAATTAACATTTGTACATTTTCAGCCAAATTGGAAGATGTCCAGTAAAATTAAAGCCACTTCCTTTTGCCAGATGGTGGCGCTATAATATTGAGCCGTGTATGGTTCATGGATTTGATTACACTCCAATAATTAACATATTTGTACATTTTCAGCCAAATTGGAAGATGTCAAGTAAAATTAAAGCCACTTCCTGTTGCCAGATGGTGGCGCTATGCCATTGAGCCTTTCTTGGTATATGGATGAGATTACACTCCAAAAATGAACATGTGACGTTTCTGCCACATCAGACAATGTAGAATGAAACAAAAATTACTTCTTGCTTGCACATTGTAATAATATGCTCCAGTCCTGTATGGAGAGCAGAGATGAATTAATTTCAATAGATTTTACAGCGGGAGGCACAATTTACGCTTGAGAAGTCATTCGGTTATAAATATGCACTCAAAATAAAACCATTGGCGTAAAGAAACTATTCAACTTTATTGTAGCCTCACCGGGGATGGAACCGCGGACCTTGCCTGTCTTAATCCACTCTCTGAACCATTAAGCTATACTGCCCTCTTATACACGTACGCCATCTATTGGCCAAAAGTTGTATGTTTCCTTTTATCCTGGTTAAATAATTTCTCTCCGAAGTGTCGGATAATATTGCATTAAACGTCGAGTTAGCCAGCATCATTCTTTTCCATTTCACCGGTAATTATGCTGCCTGAAACGCATTTGTTCAGCCAAATCTAAAGGAGATGCCAAGTCTCTGCCCTCAATCCGGTATTTTCATATTAAGTCAAAAATTCCTAGCGAAATTGTATGTTCTCTTAATTCGTGTTTAATGACAAGCAAAATAAACTAACATATCTGGCGATTTAACTGAAAGTTTTCTATTCATGTAAACAAACGTACCTGACCTGTTTTTTGACTCACACAGACAGTGGACAGGCTGGCTGCTGTTAGCCAATGCGCGTCATCTCGCAACGACCTGCATGCCATACCTTTGTTGAACATAACGGTCTCATGTTAACACAGAGTTCGACCAGAGCCACCTCAAACGTTAACGTTTCTTTTTGACTTTTGACTCTTTTAAATATATGGTACTCTCCTGCCAGTTAAAGACAGTCATTAAATGTCTTTAATATTTATTTCAGATATTCTATTCATATAATGAAAATAGATGCAAAGAAACGTCGGGCTGGGTGTTGTCAATACATTTTGTCACGTAGGCTGCAGCTGTAAATCATACATCGTTATGCCTACTGGCTCGCTAGAAAAAAAACAAAAACCTATCGTTGAAAAATCAGTTGAAGGAAGAAAAATATAAAAGTTCCACTTTCTGCCAATAAATGGAATCCCCGTATCAGAAATGGGGGGAAGTTACAGCGACGCAGTTAGTCTGTGAGTAGAATAGATTGTGTAGACAACTTCACTGTTTCCACAAAGGAACCAAAAATGTGCTTTTTAACAGGACTTGGTCAGTGTAATGATATAAATGCTAGCATTCGATTATGGTCAACGGTACCGAAAATGCCCGTTGCACCAGCCATCATAACAAATGTCCCAATATAGGATCGATTTAAACCTCAATATATTTTTATTTCACGTTGACAGTGTAGGCTATTATGTGTATTCCGACGCGAATTACATTTAATTGGGTTACGGCATTCACTTCAATCGAATGAAGTCAAATAGAAACGGCTCGAAATGCTTAATAAGGCTTCTTGGTTTTCAAGCTAACTTTCCGAACAGCTGTTTTGTATTGAGTCCTTAAAATGCTACAACACGGTTTTTTATAAACCAAATAACATTGAACGTCATTGCAAGATATGCATTATATGTGTTAATCTTTGAAATATATGATACTTTCCTGCCAGTAAAAGCCTGTCTTTTATTTTAGTTATTCAATCCATATAATTAAGGTGGATGAGAAAAAACGTTGCTGTGGGCTGGGTGTTGTCAGTACATTTAGTCACGTAGGCTGCCGCTGTTACTCATACATCGTTATGGTTACTGGCTCGCAAAAAGAAACAAAACTTGTCATTGTGAAATCACTTGAGAAACAATACCAACTTTTGCCGGTAGATGGCAGTCGCGTATTAGAAATGGGAGAGTCATTTGCGACTTGCGTTGAAGTTTTAAGACTGGATATAATGAGTCTCCAGCGAAAATCGTGAACTATTATTGCTTAATGGATGTGATGACACTCCAACAATGAACATATGTGAAAAGTTGTAGCCTCAAAATCAGGCAATGTAGAATTTAATACCTTTTTGAAATTATTTAATACATAATTGTATTAAAACATGAAATGTTTGGGCAGCATTACAAGTTAATTTTAAGGCTGACCATAGCCATACCATTCCAAGATATTAAAAATCAGTTCATAGTTGTGTGTCAGGGCTATAATATCATGCTGACCACATTTTGTGTGAATGTGATGAACCCCCTAGGAAGAGTATTTCAAAGTTTGGTACCTGAAAAAACACTTAAAAACACACAAAATCCAAAATAGCTCACTTCCTGTTGGGAAAAGTTAAGGGATGCAAATGAGAAATGTGTGTGTCTTGAGGAGACCCTTATGCCTACCAGACGTGGTGCATTTACGTGAAAGTATATGTCCACAATATTAGAAAAAAGCCATAGGGGGCGCTGTGTAGCCACGGGTCAGGACTATTCTAAGATCATGACGACTACATTTGGTGTGAATGTGATGAATACCCTAGCAGGAACGCATACAAACATGATAAAAACCTCACTTCCGTTGCCAGATGGTGGCGCTATAACATTGATTTCTTCTTGGTTTATGGATGTGATTACACTCTAACAGTGAACATATTTGTAAAATATCAGCCAGATCAGACAATGTAGAGCATGAATTTATGGCTACTTCCTGTTGGCGCGGCGTGACATGAAAATTGTACGCCTCGCCATGACCATACCGTTTGAGATATCAAAAATATCCTTTGGAATTAGTATCATGAATATCCTGAGACCACTTTGACCACATTTCGTGTGAATGCAATGAACCCCCTAGGAGGAGTACTTAAAAGTGTAGTACGTGTAAAATGCACAAAATTCAAAATGGCTGACTTCCTGTTCACATATTTGATTCAATGCGAAAGAGAAATGTGTTTGTCCAGAGGAGCCCCACATGCATACCAAATTAGGTGAAGGTAGCTCAAAGTGCCTGTCCACAATAGAAGACAAAGCATTAGGGGGCGCTGTGGAGTCCCTCGGCCACGCCCAGGTCTGAGCATCTGATACATCCTGACAGCCAACACTTCTCATGTGTGTGCAAAATTCCGTGAGTTTCCATCTATGGCAAGCACCTCAAAAATGCTAAATACATTGAAAAAAAAGAGAATAATAATTATAGGGGGCGCTGTCTAGCCACGCCCCGATTGATATGTATATATTTCATATTGTACTCCAACAGTGAACATATTTGTAAAATATCAGCCAGATCGGACGATGTCGAAAAAAAAGTCATTTTTTTGCACGAAATATGTGTACTGTACGACTCGCCATTTCCATACCGTTTGAGATATCAAAAATCCCTTCACAGCTTATGGTCATGACTATCCTAAGATCATGCTGACCACATTCCGTGTGAATGTGATGAATGCCCTAGCAGGAAGGCATACAAATATGATAAAGACCTCACTTCCTGTTGCCAGATGGTGGCGCTATAACATTGACCCGTTCTTGGGATATGGATGTGATTATACTCCAACAATAAACATATTTCTAAAATATCAGCCAGATCAGACGATGTAGACCATGAAATTATGACCACTTCCTGTTGGCGCGGCGTGACATAAAAATTGCACGCCTCGCCATGACCATCCCGTTTGAGCTATCAAAAATATCCTGGCAATTTAGCATCATGAATATCCTGAGACCATTCTGACCACAGTTGGTGTGAATGCGATGAACCCCCTAGGAGGAGTACGTAAAAGTGTAGTACGTGTGAAACACACAAAATCCAAAATGGCTCACTTCCTGTTCGCATATTTGCATCAATGCGAATGAGAAATGTGTTTGAATTGAGGAGCCACACATGGTTACCAAATTAGTTTCATGTAGTTCAAAGTGCCTGCCCACAATAGACAACAATGCAATGGGGGGGGGGGGTCAGCGCAATAGGGGGCGCTGTGGAGTCCCTCGGCCACACCCAGGTCTGAGCATCTGATAGATCCTGACGGCCACCACTTCTGATGTGTCTGCAAAATTTCAAGACTTTTTAGCCATGGCAAGGCCCTCAAAAATGCCCATTTGACGGAAGAGAAAGAATAATAATAATAATAATAATAATAATAATAATAATAATAATAATAATAATAATAATAATCCTTCCAATAACAATAGGGTCCTTCGCACCCTACGGTGCTTGGGCCCTAATAATAATAATAATAATAATAATAATAATAATAATAATAATAAATATAGCTGCAAGCAGCAATGAACGGGCCCAAGCACCATGGGCGCAACCGCCTTGGTGGCATAGTTGTGCCAATGACATGTTTCACAATATGTACACACTTTGGAAATAATCACCTTCCTGGACAACGTATAGTGTGCACAGGAATTCCCCTTTGATCAATGAAGATGTTTCTGCTGCTATTGGAATGCATCAATGATATAAGCCTCACTTCCTATTGCCAGATGGTGGCGCTATAATATTGAGCCGTGTATGGTTTATGGATTTGATTTCACTCCAATAATTAACATATTTGTAAATTTTCAGCCAAATTGGAAGATGTCACGTAAAATTTAAGCCACTTCCTGTTGCCAGATGGTGGCGGTATAATATTGAGCCGTGTATGGTTCATGGATTTGATTACACTCCAATAATTAACATATTTGTCCATTTTCAGCCAAATTGGAAGATGTCAAGTAAAATTAAAGCCACTTCCTGTTGCCAGATGGTGGCGCTATGCCATTGAGCCTTTCTTGGTATATGGATGAGATTACACTCCAAAAATGAACATGTGTGAAGTTTCTGCCACATCAGACAATGTAGAATGAAACAAAAATGACTTCTTGCTTACACAGTGTAATAATATGCTCCAGTCCTATATGGAGAGCAGAGATTAATTAATTTCAATAGATTTTACAGCGGGAGGCACAATTTACGCTTGAGAAGTCATTCGGTTATAAATATGTACTCAAAATAGAACCATTGGCGTAAAGAAACTATTCATCTTTATTGTGGCCGCACCGGGGATGGAACCGCGGACCTTGCATTTCTTAATCCACTGTCTGAACCATTAAGCTATACTGCCCTCTTATACACGTACGTTATCTATTGGCCAAAAGTTGTATGTTTCCTTTTATCCTGGTTAAATAATTTCTCTCCGAAGTGTCGGATAATATTGCATTAAACGTCGAGTTAGCCAGCATCATTCTTTTCCATTTCACCGGTAATTATGCTGCCTGAAACGCATTTGTTCAGCCAAATCTAAAGGAGATGCCAAGTCTCTGCCCTCAATCCGGTATTTTCATATTAAGTCAAAAATTCCTAGCGAAATTGTATGTTCTCTTAATTCGTGTTTAATGACAAGCAAAATAAACTAACATATCTGGCGATTTAACTGAAAGTTTTCTATTCATGTAAACAAACGTAGCTGACCTGTTTTTTTGACTCACACAGACAGTGGACAGGCTGGCTGCTGTTAGCCAATGCGCGTCATCTCGCAACGACCTGCATGCCATACCTTTGTTGAACATAACGGTCTCATGTTAACACAGAGTTCGACCACAGCCATCTCAAACGTTAACGTTTCTTTTTGACTTTTGACTCTTTTAAATATATGCTACTCTCCTGCCAGTTAAAGACAGTCATTAAATGTCTTTAATATTTATTTCAGATATTCTATTCAAAAATGAAAATAGATGCAAAGAAACGTCGGGCTGGGTGTTGTCAATACATTTTGTCACGTAGGCTGCAGCTGTAAATCATACATCGTTATGCCTACTGGCTCGCTAGAAAAAAAACAAAAACCTATCGTTGAAAAATCACTTGAAGGAAGAAAAATATAAAAGTTCCACTTTCTGCCAATAAATGGAATCCCCGTATCAGAAATGGGGGGAAGTTACAGCGACGCAGTTAGTCTGTGAGTAGAATAGATTGTGTAGACAACTTCACTGTTTCCACAAAGGTGATGTGTTTTTTAACAGGACTTGGTCAGTGTAATGATATAAATGCTAGCATTCGATTATGGTCAACGGTACCGAAAATGCCCGTTGCACCAGCCATCATAACAAATGTCCCAATATAGGATCGATTTAAACCTCTATATATTTTTATTTCACGTTGACAGTGTAGGCTATTATGTGTATTCCGACGCGAATTACATTTAATTGGGTTACGGCATTCACTTCAACCGAATGAAGTCAAATAGAAACGGCTCGAATTCCTTAATAAGGCTTCTTGATTTTCAAGCTAACTTTCCGAACAGCTGTTTTGTATTGAGTCCTTAAAATGCTACAACACGGTTTTTTTTAAACCAAATAACATTCAACGTCATTGCAAGATATATGCAATACCAACTTTTGCCAGTAGATGGCAGTCGCGTATTAGAAATGGGAGAGTCATTTGCGACTTGCGTTGAAGTTTTAAGACTGGATATAATGAGTCTCCAGCGAAAATAGTGAACTATTATTGCTTAATGGATGTGATGACACTCCAACAATGAACATATGTGAAAAGTTGTAGCCTCAAAATCAGGCAATGTAGAATTTAATACCTTTTTGAAATTATTTAATACATAATTATATTAAAACATGAACTGTTTGGGCAGCATTACAAGTTAATTTTAAGGCTGACCATAGCCATACCATTCCAAGATATTAAAAATCAGTTCATAGTTGTGTGTCAGGGCTATAATATCATGCTGACCACATTTTGTGTGAATGTGATGAACCCCCTAGGAAGAGTATTTCAAAGTTTGGTACGTGAAAAAACACTTAAAAACACACAAAATCCAAAATAGCTCACTTCCTGTTGGGAAAAGTTAAGGGATGCAAATGAGAAATGTGTGTGTCTTGAGGAGACCCTTATGCCTACCAGACGTGGTGCATTTACGTGAAAGTATATGTCCACAATATTAGAAAAAAGCCATAGGGGGCGCTGTGTAGCCACGCCCAGATGAATGTGGATATGGATGTGATTGCACTCCAAAAGTGAATATATTTGTAAAATATCAGCCCGATCAGATGATGTAGAACGGAATTAAGCCCACTTCCTGTTTTTGGGCGTAACGTGTGTATTATACGCCTCGCCATTGCCAAACCGTTTGAGATATCAAAAATCCTTTCGTCATTTAGGGTCAGGACTATTCTAAGATCATGATGACTACATTTGGTGTGAATGTGATGAATACCCTAGCAGGAACGCATACAAACATGATAAAAACCTCACTTCCGTTGCCAGATGGTGGCGCTATAACATTGATTTCTTCTTGGTATTTGGATGTGATTACACTCTAACAGTGAACATATTTGTAAAATATCAGCCAGATCAGACAATGTAGACCATGAATTTATGGCAACTTCCTGTTGGCGCGGTGTGACATGAAAATTGTACGCCTCGCCATGACCATACCGTTTGAGATATCAAAAATATCCTTTGGAATTAGTCTCATTACTATCCTGAGACCAATTTGACCACATTTCGTGTGAATGCAATGAACCCCCTAGGAGGAGTACTTAAAAGTGTAGTACGTGTAAAACGCACAAAATTCAAAATGGCTGACTTCCTGTTCACATATTTGATTCGATGCGAATGAGAAATGTGTTTGAGCAGAAGAGCCCCACAACCCTACAAAATTAGGTGAAGGTAGCTCAAAGTGCCTGTCCACAATAGAAGACAAAGCAATAGGGGGCGCTGTGGAGTCCCTTGGCCACGCCCAGGTCTGAGCATCTGACAGTTCCTGAGAGACACCACTTCTCATGTGTGTGCAAAATTCCGTGAGTTTTCATCCATGGCAAGCACCTCAAAAATGCACAAAACATAGAAAAAAAAGATTATAATAATTATAGGGGGCGCTGTCTAGCCACGCCCCGATTGATATGTATATATTTGATATTGTATTCCAACAGTGAACATATTTCTAAAATATCAGCCAGATCGGACGATATCGAAAAAAAAGTCTTTTTTTTGCACGCACTATGTCTACTCTACGACTCGCCATTTCCATACCGTTTGAGATATCAAAAATCCCTTCGCAAATTAGTGTAAAGACTATCTTAAGATCATGCTGACCACATTTGGTGTGAATGTGATGAATTCCCTAGCAGGAAGGCATACAAATATGATGTAGACCACACTTCCTGTTGCCAGATGGTGGCTCTATAAGATTGACCCGTTCTTGGGATATGGATGTGATTATACTCCAACAATAAACGTATTTCTAAAATATCAGCCAGATCAAACGATGTCGACCATGAAATTACGGCCACTTCCTGTTGGCGTGGCGTGACATAAAAATTGTAATCCTCCCCGTGACTGTCCCGTTTTAGCTATCAAAAATATCCTGCCAATTTAGTATCTTGACTATCCTGAGACCATTCTGACCACAGTTGGTGTGAATGCGATCAACCCCCTAGGAGGAGTACTTAAAAGTGTAGTACGTGTAAAACGCACAAAATCCAAAATGGCTGACTTCCTGTTCGCATATTTGATTAGATGCAAATTTGAAATGTGTTTAGCCTGAGGAGTGCTATATGCATACTAAATATGGTGCAGGTAGCTCAAAGTGCCTGCCCACAATAGAAAACGATGCGACAGGGGGCGCTGTGGAGTCCCTCAGCGACGCCCAGGTCTGAGCATCTGAGAGATCCTGACAGCCACCACTTCTGATGTGTGTGCAAAATTCCGTGAGTTTTCATTCATGGCAAGCACCTCAAAAATGCACAAAACATTGAAAAAAAAAGAATAATAATAATAAATATAGCTGCAAGCAGCAATGAACGGGCCCAAGCCCCATGGGGGCAACCGCCTTGGTGGCATAGTTCTGCCAATGACATGTTTCACAACATGTACACACTTTGGAAATAATCACCTTCCTGGACAACGTATAGTGTGCACAGGAATTTCCCTTTGATCAATGAAGATGTTGGCGCTGCTATTGGAATGCATCAATGATATAAGCCTCACTTCCTGTTGCCAGATGGTGGCGCTATATTATTGATCCGTGTATGTTTTTTGAATTTGATTACACTCCAGAAATAAACATATTTGTACATTTTCAGCCACATCGGAAGATGTTCAGCGAAATTAAGGTCAATTCCTGTTTCCAGATGATGCTGCTATAACATTGAGTCGTTTTTGGAATATGGATTTGATTACACTCCAACACTGAGCATCTGTGTAAAGTTGCAGTCACATCAGACATTGGAGAATTTAAGTATGACCACTTCCTGTTTGTCTGGCATGATGTGTTTTTTGTGTGCCTGACCATAGCTATATCATCCCAGTAAATCAAAAATCTGTTTTGTCAGGACCATCCTAGCATAATGCTGACCACATTTACTGTGAATGTCATGAACCCATTGAAAAATAATGCTTAAGAATGCAATATAAGGCTCACTTCCTGTTGCCAGCGGGTGGCGCTTTGCCATTTAGCCTTTATTGGAAAATGGATGAGATTACACTCCAAAAATGAACGTGTGAAGTTTCAGCCACATCAGACAATGTAGAATGAAATAAAAATAACGTCTTGCTTGCACATTGTGATAACATGCTACAGTCCTGTATGGAGAGCAGAGATTAATTAATTTCCATAGTTTTTACACGGGGAGGCACAATTTATGCTTGAAAAGTCATTAGGCCATAAACATGCACTCAAAATGAAAACAATTGGCTTCAAGAAACTATTCAAATTCATTGTGGCTGCAGCGGGGATCGAACGGCTGAATTTGCGTGCCTTAATCCACCGCCCTAACCATTACGCTATACTGCCCGCTTATACACGGGTGCCATCTATTGGCCAAATGTCTCCTTTTATCTTGGTTTAATAATTTCTCTACGAAGTGTCGGATAATATTGCACGAAACGTCAAGTTAACCAGCATCATTCTTTTCCATTTCACTGGTAATTATGCTGCCTGAAACGCATTTGTTCAGCCAAATCTAAAAGAGATGCCAACTCTCTGCCCTCAATACAGTATTTTCATATTAATTTACCATTCCTAGCGAAATTGTATGTTCTCTTAATTCGTGTTTAATGACAAGCCTAATAAACTAACATAGCTGGCGATTTAACTGAAAGTTTTCTATTCATGTAAACCAACGTAGCTGACCTGTTTTTTGACTCACACAGACAGTGGACTGGCTGGCTGCTGTTAGCCCGTGCGTGTCATCTCGCAACGACCTGCATGTGATATCTTTGTTGAACTAAACGGTCTCATGTTAACACAGCGTTCGAGCAGAGCCACCTCAGACGCTAAAGTTTCTTTTTGACTTCATGTGTTAATCTTTTGAAAATATGATACTATCCTGCCAGTTAAAGCCTGTCTTTAAGTCTTTAAATGTCTTTAATATTTATTTTAGTTATTCAATTCATGTAATGAAAATAGATGCAAAGAAACGTCGGGCTGGGTGTTGTCAATACATTTTGTCACGTAGGCTGCAGCTGTAAATCATACATCGTTATGCCTACTGGCTCGCTAGAAAAAAAAAAAAACATATCGTTGAAAAATCACTTGAAGGAAAAAAAATATAAAAGTTCCACTTTCTGCCAATAAATGGAATCCCCGTATCAGAAATGGGGGGAAGTTACAGCGACGCAGTTAGTCTGTGAGTAGAATAGATTGTGTAGACAACTTTACTGTTTCCACAAAGGAACCAAAAATGTGCTTTTTAACAGGACTTGGTCAGTGTAATGATATAAATGCTAGCATTCGATTATGGTCAACGGTACCGAAAATACCCATTGCACCAGCCATCATAACAAATGTTCCAATATAGGATCGATTTAAACCTCTATATAGTTTTATTTCACGTTGACAGTGTAGGCTATTATGTGTATTCCGACGCGAATTACATTTAATTGGGTTACGGCATTCACTTCAATCGAATGAAGTCAAATAGAAACGGCTCGAATTCCTTAATAAGGCTTCTTGGTTTTCAAGCTAACTTTCCGAACAGCTGTTTTGTATTGAGTCCTTAAAATGCTACAACACGGTTTTTTTTAAACCAAATAACATTGAACGTCATTGCAAGATATATGCAATACCAACTTTTGCCAGTAGATGGCAGTCGCGTATTAGAAATGGGAGAGTCATTTGCGACTTGCGTTGAAGTTTTAAGACCGGATATAATGAGTCTCCAGCGAAAATAGTGAACTATTATTGCTTAATGGATGTGATGACACTCCAACAATGAACATATGTGAAAAGTTGTAGCCTCAAAATCAGGCAATGTAGAATTTAATACCTTTTTGAAATTATTTAATACATAATTGTATTAAAACATGAACTGTTTGGGCAGCATTACAAGTTAATTTTAAGGCTGACCATAGCCATACCATTCCAAGATATTAAAAATCAGTTCATAGTTGTGTGTCAGGGCTATAATATCATGCTGACCACATTTTGTGTGAATTTGATGAACCCCCTAGGAAGAATATTTCAAAGTTTGGTACGTGAAAAAACACTTAAAAACACACAAAATCCAAAATAGCTCACTTCCTGTTGGGAAAAGTTAAGGGATGCAAATGAGAAATGTGTGTGTCTTGAGGAGACCCTTATGCCTACCAGACGTGGTGCATTTACGAGAAAGTATATGTCCACAATATTAGAAAAAAGCCATAGGGGGCGCTGTGTAGCCACGCCCAGATGAATGTGGATATGGATGTGATTGCACTCCAAAAGTGAATATATTTGTAAAATATCAGCCCGATCAGATGATGTAGAACGGAATTAAGCCCACTTCCTGTTTTTGGGCGTAACGTGTGTATTATACGCCTCGCCATTGCCAAACCGTTTGAGATATCAAAAATCCTTTCGTAATTTAGGGTCAGGACTATTCTAAGATCATGATGACTACATTTGGTGTGAATGTGATGAATACCCTAGCAGGAACGCATACAAACATGATAAAAACCTCACTTCCGTTGCCAGATGGTGGCGCTATAACATTGATTTCTTCTTGGTATATGGATGTGATTACACTCTAACAGTGAACATATTTGTAAAATATCAGCCAGATCAGACAATGTAGACCATGAATTTATGGCTACTTCCTGTTGGCGCGGCGTGACATGAAAATTGTACGCCTCGCCATGACCATACCGTTTGAGATATCAAAAATATCCTTTGGAATTAGTATCATGACTATCCTGAGACCGCTTTCACCACATTTCGTGTGAATGTAATGAACCCCTTAGGAGGAGTACTTAAAAGTGTAGTACATGTAAAATGCACAAAATTCAAAATGGCTGACTTCCTGTTCACATATTTGATTCGATGCGAATGACAAATGTGTTTTTCCAGAGGAGGCCCACATGCATACCAAATTAGGTGAAGGTAGCTCAAAGTGCCTGTCCACAATAGAAGACAAAGCATTAGGAGGCGCTGTGGAGTCCCTCGGCCACGCCCAGGTCTGAGCATCTGATACATCCTGAGAGCCAACACTTCTCATGTGTGTGCAAAATTCCGTGAGTTTTCATCCATGGCAAGCACCTCAAAAATGCAAAATACATTGAAAAAAAAGAGAATAATAATTATAGGGGGCGCTGTCTAGCCACGCCCCGATTGATATGTATATATCTGATATTGTACTGCTACAGTGAACATATTTCTAAAATATCAGCCAGATCGGACGATGTCGAAAAAAAAGTCATTTTTTTGCACGCAATATGTGTACTGTACGACTCGCCATTTCCATACCGTTTGAGATATCAAAAATCCCTTCACAACTTAGCGTAAGGACTATCTTAAGATCATGCTGACCGCATTTGGTGTGAATGTGCTGAATGCCCTAGCAGGAATGCATACAAATATGTTAAAGACCTCACTTCCTCTTGCCAGATGGTGGCGCTATAACACTGACCTGTTCTTGGGATATGGATGTGATTACACTCCAACAATAAACAAATTTCTAAAATATCAGCCAGATCAGACAATGTAGACCATGAAATTATGGCCACTTCCTGTTGGCGTGGCGTGACATAAAAATTGTAATCCTCTCCGTGACTGTCCCGTTTGAGCTATCAAAAATATCCTGGCAATTTAGCATCATGAATATCCTGAGACCATTCTGACCACAGTTGGTGTGAATGCGATGAACCCCCTAGGAGGAGTACTTAAAAGTGTAGTACGTGTAAAACTCAGAAAATCCAAAATGGCTGACTTCCTGTTTGGATATTTGATTAGATCCGAATGAGAAATGTGTTTGGAACGAGGAGCGCTATTTGGCCACCAAATTAGGTGCAGGTAGCTCAAAGTGCCTGCCCACAATAGAAGACAATGCGATAGGGGGCGCTGTGGAGTCCCTCGGCCACGCCCAGGTCTGAGCATCTGAGAGCTCCTGACAGCAACCACTTCTGATGTGTGTGCAAAATGTCAAGACTTTTTACGGATGGCAAGGCCCTCAAAAAAGCCCATTTGCCTGAAGAAAAAGAATAATAATAATAAATATAGCTGCAAGCAGCAATGAACGGGCCCAAGCACCATGGGCGCAACCGCCTTGGTGGCATAGTTGTGCCAATGACATGTTTCACAATATGTACACACTTTGGAAATAATCACCTTCCTGGACAACGTATAGTGTGCACAGGAATTCCCCTTTGATCAATGAAGATGTTTCTGCTGCTATTGGAATGCATCAATGATATAAGCCTCACTTCCTATTGCCAGATGGTGGCGCTATAATATTGAGCCGTGTATGGTTTATGGATTTGATTTCACTCCAATAATTAACATATTTGTACATTTTCAGCCAAATTGGAAGATGTCAAGTAAAATTTAAGCCACTTCCTGTTGCCAGATGGTGGCGGTATAATATTGAGCCGTGTATGGTTCATGGATTTGATTACACTCCAATAATTAACATATTTGTACATTTTCAGCCAAATTGGAAGATGTCAAGTAAAATTAAAGCCACTTCCTATTGCCAGATGGTGGCGCTATGCCATTGAGCCTTTCTTGGTATATGGATGAGATTACACTCCAAAAATGAACATGTGTGAAGTTTCTGCCACATCAGACAATGTAGAATGAAACAAAAATTACTTCTTGCTTGCACATTGTAATAATATGCTCCAGTCCTGTATGGAGAGCACAGATGAATTAATTTCCATAGATTTTACAGCGGGAGGCAAAATTTACGCTTGAGAAGTCATTCGGTTATAAATATGCACTCAAAATAAAACCATTGGCGTAAAGAAACTATTCAACTTTATTGTAGCCGCACCGGGGATGGAACCGCGGACCTTGCATGTCTTAATCCACTGTCTGAACCATTAAGCTATACTGCCCTCTTATACACGTACGCCATCTATTGGCCAAAAGTTGTATGTTTCCTTTTATCCTGGTTAAATAATTTCTCTCCGAAGTGTCGGATAATATTGCATTAAACGTCGAGTTAGCCAGCATCATTCTTTTCCATTTCACCGGTAATTATGCTGCCTGAAACGCATTTGTTCAGCCAAATCTAAAGGAGGTGCCAAGTCTCTGCCCTCAATCCGGTACTTTCATATTAAGTCAAAAATTCCTAGCGAAATTGTATGTTCTCTTAATTCGTGTTTAATGACAAGCAAAATAAACTAAAATTATCTGGCGATTTAACTGAAAGTTTTCTATTCATGTAAATAAACGTAGCTGACCTGTTTTTTGACTCACACAGACAGTGGACAGGCTGGCTGCTGTTAGCCAATGCGCGTCATCTCGCAACGACCTGCATGCCATACCTTTGTTGAACATAACGGTCTCATGTTAACACAGAGTTCGACCAGAGCCATCTCAAACGTTAACGTTTCTTTTTGACTTTTGACTCTTTTAAATATATGGTACTCTCCTGCCAGTTAAAGACAGTCATTAAATGTCTTTAATATTTATTTCAGATATTCTATTCATATAATGAAAATAGATGCAAAGAAACGTCGGGCTGGGTGTTGTCAATACATTTTGTCACGTAGGCTGCAGCTGTAAATCATACATCGTTATGCCTACTGGCTCGCTAGAAAAAGAAAAAAAAACCTATCGTTGAAAAATCAGTTGAAGGAAGAAAAATATAAAAGTTCCACTTTCTGCCAATAAATGGAATCCCCGTATCAGAAATGGGGGGAAGTTACAGCGACGCAGTTAGTCTGTGAGTAGAATAGATTGTGTAGACAACTTCACCGTTTCCACAAAGGAACCAAAAATGTGCTTTTTAACAGGACTTGGTCAGTGTAATGATATAAATGCTAGCATTCGATTATGGTCAACGGTACCGAAAATGCCCGTTGCACCAGCCATCATAACAAATGTCCCAATATAGGATCGATTTAAACCTCTATATATTTTTATTTCACGTTGACAGTGTAGGCTATTATGTGTATTCCGACGCGAATTACATTTAATTGGGTTACGGCATTCACTTCAATCGAATGAAGTCAAATAGAAACGGCTCGAAATCCTTAATAAGGCTTCTTGGTTTTCAAGCTAACTTTCCGAACAGCTGTTTTGTATTGAGTCCTTAAAATGCTACAACACGGTTTTTTATGAACCAAATAACATTGAACGTCATTGCAAGATATGCATTATATGTGTTAATCTTTGAAATATATGATACTTTCCTGCCAGTAAAAGCCTGTCTTTTATTTTAGTTATTCAATCCATAAAATTAAGGTGGATGAGAAAAAACGTTGCTGTGGGCTGGGTGTTGTCAGTACATTTTGTCACGTAGGCTGCCGCTGTTACTCATACATCGTTATGGTTACTGGCTCGCAAAAAGAAACAAAACTTGTATTTGAGAAATCACTTGAGAAACAATACCAAGTTTTGCCAGTAGATGGCAGTCGCGTATTAGAAATGGGAGAGTCATTTGCGACTTGCCTTGAAGTTTTAAGACTGGATATAATGAGTCTCCAGCGAAAATAGTGAACTATTATTGCTTAATGGATGTGATGACACTCCAACAATGAACATATATGAAAAGTTGTAGCCTCAAAATCAGGCAATGTAGAATTTAATACCTTTTTGAAATTATTTAATACATAATTGTATTAAAACATGAACTGTTTGGGCAGCATTACAAGTTAATTTTAAGGCTGACCATAGCCATACCATTCCAAGATATTAAAAATCAGTTCATAGTTGTGTGTCAGGGCTATAATATCATGCTGACCACATTTTGTGTGAATGTGATGAACCCCCTAGGAAGAGTATTTCAAAGTTTGGTACGTGAAAAAACACTTAAAAACACACAAAATCCAAAATAGCTCACTTCCTGTTGGGAAAAGTTAAGGGATGCAAATGAGAAATGTGTGTGTCTTGAGGAGACCCTTATGCCTTCCAGACGTGGTGCATTTACGTGAAAGTATATGTCCACAATATTAGAAAAAAGCCATAGGGGGCGCTGTGTAGCCACGCCCAGATGAATGTGGATATGGATGTGATTGCACTCCAAAAGTGAATATATTTGTAAAATATCAGCCCGATCAGATGATGTAGAACGGAATTAAGCCCACTTCCTGTTTTTGGGCGTAACGTGTGTATTATACGCCTCGCCATTGCCAAACCGTTTGAGATATCAAAAATCCTTTCGTCATTTAGGGTCAGGACTATTCTACGATCATGATCTCTACATTTGGTGTGAATGTGATGAATACCTTAGCAGGAACGCATACAAACATGATAAAAACCTCACGTCCGTTGCCAGATGGTGGCGCTATAACATTGATTTCTTCTTGGTATTTGGATGTGATTACACTCTAACAGTGAACATATTTGTAAAATATCAGCCAGATCAGACAATGTAGACCATGAATTTATGGCAACTTCCTGTTGGCGCGGTGTGACATGAAAATTGTACGCCTCGCCATGACCATACCGTTTGAGATATCAAAAATATCCTTTGGAATTAGTCTCATTACTATCCTGAGACCAATTTGACCACATTTCGTGTGAATGCAATGAACCCCCTAGGAGGAGTACTTAAAAGTGTAGTACGTGTAAAATGCACAAAATTCAAAATGGCTGACTTCCTGTTTACATATTTCATTCGATGCAAATGAGAAATGTGTTTGTCCAGAGGAGTCCCACATGCATACCAATCTAGGTGAAGGTAGCTCAAAGTGCCTGTCCACAATAGAAGACAAAGCATTAGGGGGCGCTGTGGAGTCCCTTGGCCACGCCCAGGTCTGAGCATCTGATACATCCTGACAGCCAACACTTCTCATGTGTGTGCAAAATTCTGTGAGTTTCCATCCATGGCAAGCACCTCAAAAATGCAAAATACATTGAAAAAAAAGAGAATAATAATTATAGGGGGCGCTGTCTAGCCACGCCCCGATTGATATGTATATATCTGATATTGTACTGCTACAATGAACATATTTGTAAAATATCAGCCAGATCGGACGATGTCGAAAAAAAAGTCATTTTTTTGCACGCAATATGTGTACTGTACGACTCGCCATTTCCATACCGTTTGAGATATCAAAAATCCCTTCACAACTTAGCGTAAGGACTATCTTACGATCATGCTGACCGCATTTGGTGTGAATGTGCTGAATGCCCTAGCAGGAAGGCATACAAATATGTTAAAGACCTCACTTCCTATTGCCAGATGGTGGCGCTATAACACTGACCTGTTCTTGGGATATGGATGTGATTACACTCCTACAATAAACAAATTTCTAAAATATCAGCCAGATCAGACAATGTAGACCATGAAATTATGGCCACTTCCTGTTGGCGTGGCGTGACATAAAAATTGTAATCCTCCCCGTGACTGTCCCGTTTGAGCTATCAAAAATATCCTGGCAATTTAGCATCATGACTATCCTGAGACCATTCTGACCACAGTTGGTGTGAATGCGATGAACCCCCTAGGAGGAGTACTTAAAAGTGTAGTACGTGTAAAACTCAGAAAATCCAAAATGGCTGACTTTCTGTTTGGATATTTGATTAGATCCGAATGAGAAATGTGTTTGGACCGAGGAGCGCTATTTGGCCACCAAATTAGGTGCAGGTAGCTCAAAGTGCCTGCCCACAATAGAAGACAATGCGATAGGGGGCGCTGTGGAGTCCCTCGGCCACGCCCAGGTCTGAGCATCTGAGAGCTCCTGACAGCAACCACTTCTGATGTGTGTGCAAAATGTCAAGACTTTTTACGCATGGCAAGGCCCTCAAAAAAGCCCATTTGCCTGATGAAAAAGAATAATAATAATAAATATAGCTGCAAGCAGCAATGAACGGGCCCAAGCACCATGGGCGCAACCGCCTTGGTGGCATAGTTGTGCCAATGACATTTTTCACAATATGTACACACTTTGGAAATAATCACCTTCCTGGACAACGTATAGTGTGCACAGGAATTCCCCTTTGATCAATGAAGATGTTGCTGCTGCTATTGGAATGCATCAATGATATAAGCCTCACTTCCTATTACCAGATGGTGGCGCTATAATATTGAGCCGTGTATGGTTCATGGATTTGATTACACTCCAATAATTAACATATTTGTACATTTTCAGCCAAATTGGAAGATGTCAAGTAAAATTAAAGTCACTTCCTGTTGCCAGATGGTGGCGCTATGCCATTGAGCCTTTCTTGGTATATGGATGAGATTACACTCCAAAAATGAACATGTGTGAAGTTTCTGCCACATCAGACAATGTAGAATGAAACAAAAATTACTTCTTGCTTGCACATTGTAATAATATGCTCCAGTCCTGTGTGGAGAGCAGAGATGAATTAATTTCAGTAGATTTTACAGCGGGAGGCACAATTTACGCTTGAGAAGTCATTCGGTTATAAATATGCACTCAAAATAAAACCATTGGCGTAAAGAAACTATTCAACTTTATTGTGGCCGCACCGGGGATGGAACTGCGGACCTTGCATGTCTTAATCCACTGTCTGAACCATTAAGCTATTCTGCCCTCTTATACACGTACGCCATCTATTGGCCAAAAGTTGTATGTTTCCTTTTATCTTGGTTAAATAATTTCTCTCCTAAGTGTCGGATAATATTGCATTAAACGTCTAGTTAGCCAGCATCATTCTTTTCCATTTCACCGGTAATTATGCTGCCTGAAACGCATTTGTTCAGCCAAATCTAAAGGAGATGCCAAGTCTCTGCCCTCAATCCGGTATTTTCATATTAAGTCAAAAATTCCTCGCGAAATTGTATGTTCTCTTAATTCGTGTTTAATGACAAGCAAAATAAACTAACATATCTGGCGATTTAACTGAAAGTTTTCTATTCATGTAAACAAACGTAGCTGACTTGTTTTTTTGACTCACACAGACAGTGGACAGGCTGGCTGCTGTTAGCCAATGCGCGTCATCTCGCAACGACCTGCATGCCATACCTATGTTGAACATAACGGTCTCATGTTAACACAGAGTTCGACCAGAGCCATCTCAAACGTTAACGTTTCTTTTTGACATTTGACTCTTTTAAATATATGCTACTCTCCTGCCAGTTAAAGACAGTCATTAAATGTCTTTAATATTTATTTCAGATACTCTATTCAAAAATGAAAATAGATGCAAAGAAACGTCGGGCTGGGTGTTGTCAATACATTTTGTCACGTAGGCTGCAGCTGTAAATCATACATCGTTATGCCTACTGGCTCGCTAGAAAAAAAAAAAAAACCTATCGTTGAAAAATCACTTGAAGGAAGAAAAATATAAAAGTTCCACTTTCTGCCAATAAATGGAATCCCCGTATCAGAAATGGGGGGAAGTTACAGCGACGCAGTTAGTCTGTGAGTAGAATAGATTGTGTAGACAACTTCACTGTTTCCACAAAGGTGATGTGCTTTTTAACAGGACTTGGTCAGTGTAATGATATAAATGCTAGCATTCGATTATGGTCAACGGTACCGAAAATGCCCGTTGCACCAGCCATCATAACAAATGTCCCAATATAGGATCGATTTAAACCTCTATATATTTTTATTTCACGTTGACAGTGTAGGCTATTATGTGTATTCCGACGCGAATTACATTTAATTGGGTTACGGCATTCACTTCAACCGAATGAAGTCAAATAGAAACGGCTCGAATTCCTTAATAAGGCTTCTTGGTTTTCAAGCTAACTTTCCGAACAGCTGTTTTGTATTGAGTCCTTAAAATGCTACAACACGGTTTTTTTTAAACCAAATAACATTGAACGTCATTGCAAGATATATGCAATACCAACTTTTGCCAGTAGATGGCAGTCGCGTATTAGAAATGGGAGAGTCATTTGAAACTTGCGTTGAAGTTTTAAGACTGGATATAATGAGTCTCCAGCGAAAATAGTGAACTATTATTGCTTAATGGATGTGATGACACTCCAACAATGAACATATGTGAAAAGTTGTAGCCTCAAAATCAGGCAATGTAGAACTTAATACCTTTTTGAAATTATTTAATACATAATTGTATTAAAACATGAACTGTTTGGGCAGCATTACAAGTTAATTTTAAGGCTGACCAGAGCCATACCATTCCCAGATATTAAAAATCAGTTCAAAGTTGTGTGTCAGGGCTATAATATCATGCTGACCACATTTTGTGTGAATGTGATGAACCCCCTAGGAAGAGTATTTCAAAGTTTGGTACGTGAATAAACACTTAAAAACACACAAAATCCAAAATAGCTCACTTCCTGTTGGGGAAAGTTAAGGGATGCAAAAGAGAAATGTGTGTGTCTTGAGGAGACCCATATGCCTACCAGATGTGGTGCATTTACGTGAAAGTATATGTCCACAATATTAGAAAAGAGCCATAGGGGGCGCTGTGTAGCCACGCCCAGATGAATGTGGATATGGATGTGATTGCACTCCAAAAGTGAATATATTTGTAAAATATCAGCCCGATCAGATGATGTAGAACGGAATTAAGCCCACTTCCTGTTTTTGGGCGTAACGTGTGTATTATACGCCTCGCCATTGCCAAACCGTTTGAGATATCAAAAATCCTTTCGTCATTTAGGGTCAGGACTATTCTAAGATCATGATGACTACATTTGGTGTGAATGTGATGAATACCCTAGCAGGAACGCATACAAACATGATAAAAACCTCACTTCCGTTGCCAGATGGTGGCGCTATAACATTGATTTCTTCTTGGTATTTGGATGTGATTACACTCTAACAGTGAACATATTTGTAAAATATCAGCCAGATCAGACAATGTAGACCATGAATTTATGGCTACTTCCTGTTGGCGCGGCGTGACATTAAAATTGTACGCCTCGCCATGACCATACCGTTTGAGATATCAAAAATATCCTTTGGAATTAGTATCATGACTATCCTGAGACCAATTTCACCACATTTCGTGTGAATGCAATGAACCCCCTAGGAGGAGTACTTAAAAGTGTAGTACGTGTAAAATGCACAAAATTCAAAATGGCTGACTTCCTGTTCACATATTTGATTCGATGCGAAAGAGAAATGTGTTTGTCCAGAGGAGCCCCACATGCATACCAAATTAGGTGAAGGTAGCTCAAAGTGCCTGTCCACAATAGAAGACAAAGCATTAGGGGGCGCTGTGGAGTCCCTCGGCCACGCCCAGGTCTGAGCATCTGATACATCCTGACAGCCAACACTTCTCATGTGTGTGCAAAATTCCGTGAGTTTCCATCCATGGCAAGCACCTCAAAAATGCAAAATACATTGAAAAAAAAGAGAATAATAATTATAGGGGGCGCTGTCTAGCCACGTTCCGATTGATATGTATATATTTCATATTGTACTCCAACAGTGAACATATTTGTAAAATATCAGCCAGATCGGACGATGTCGAAAAAAAAGTCTTTTTTTTGCACGAAATATGTGTACTCTACGACTCGCCATTTCCATACCGTTTGAGATATCAAAAATCCCTTCACAGCTTATGGTCATGACTATCCTAATATCATGCTGACCACATTTCGTGTGAATGTGATGAATGCCCTAGCAGGAAGGCATACAAATATGATAAAGACCTCACTTCCTGTTGCCAGATGGTGGCGCTATAACATTGACCCGTTCTTGGGATATGGATGTGATTATACTCCAACACTAAACATATTTCTAAAATATCAGCCAGATCAGACGATGTTGACCATGAAATTATGGCCACTTCCTGTTGGCGCGGCGTGACATAAAAATTGCACGCCTCGCCATGACCATCCCGTTTGAGCTATCAAAAATATCCTGGCAATTTAGCATCATGAATATCCTGAGACCATTCTGACCACAGTGGGTGTGAATGCGATGAACCCCCTAGGAGGAGTACGTAAAAGTGTAGTACGTGTAAAACACACAAAATCCAAAATAGCTCACTTCCTGTTCGCATATTTGCATCAATGCGAATGAGAAATGTGTTTCAACTGAGGAGCCACACATGCATACCAAATTAGGTTCATGTAGCTCAAAGTGCCTGCCCACAATAGACAACAATGCGGGGGGGGGGGGGGGGGCAGCGCAATAGGGGGCGCTGTGGAGTCCCTCGGCCACACCCAGGTCTGAGCATCTGATAGATCCTGACGGCCACTACTTCTGATGTGTCTGCAAAATTTCAAGACTTTTTAGCCATGGCAAGGCCCTCAAAAATGCCCATTTGACGGAAGAGAAAGAATAATAATAATAATAATAATAATAATAATAATAATAATAATAATCTTTACAATAACAATAGGGTCCTTCGCACCCTACGGTGCTTGGGCCCTAAATATAGCTGCAAGCAGCAATGAACGGGCCCAAGCACCATGGGCGCAACCGCCTTGGTGGCACAGTTGTGCCAATGACATGTTTCACAATATGTACACACTTTGGAAATAATCACCTTCCTTGACAACGTATAGTGTGCACAGGAATTCCCCTTTGAGCAATGAAGATGTTGCTGCTGCTATTGGAATGCATCAATGATATAAGCCTCACTTCCTATTGCCAGATGGTGGCGCTATAATATTGAGCTGTGTATGGTTTATGGATTTGATTTCACTCCAAAAATGAACATATTTGTACATTTTCAGCCAAATTGGAAGATGTCGAGTAAAATTAAAGCCACTTCCTTTTGCCAGATGGTGGCGCGATAAGATTGAGCCGTGTATGGTTCATGGATTTGATTACACTCCAATAATTAACATATTTGTACATTTTCAGCCAAATTGGAAGATGTCAAGTAAAATTAAAGCCACTTCCTGTTCCCAGATGGTGGCGCTATGCCATTGAGCCTTTCTTGGTATATGGATGAGATTACACTCCAAAAATGAACATGTGTGAAGTTTCTGCCACATCAGACAATGTAGAATGAAACAAAAATTACTTCTTGCTTGCACATTGTAATAATATGCTCCAGTCCTGTATGGAGAGCAGAGATGAATTAATTTCAATAGATTTTACAGCGGGAGGCACAATTTACGCTTGAGAAGTCATTCGGTTATAAATATGCACTCAAAATAAAACCATTGGCGTAAAGAAACTATTCAACTTTATTGTGGCCGCACCGGGGATGGAACTGCAGACCTTGCATGTCTTAATCCACTGTCTGAACCATTAAGCTATTCTGCCCTCTTATACACGTACGCCATCTATTGGCCAAAAGTTGTATGTTTCCTTTTATCTTGGTTAAATAATTTCTCTCCTAAGTGTCGGATAATATTGCATTAAACGTCTAGTTAGCCAGCATCATTCTTTTCCATTTCACCGGTAATTATGCTGCCTGAAACGCATTTGTTCAGCCAAATCTAAAGGAGATGCCAAGTCTCTGCCCTCAATCCGGTATTTTCATATTAAGTCAAAAATTCCTAGCGAAATTGAATGTTCTCTTAATTCATGTTTAATGACAAGCAAAATAAACTAACATATCTGGCGATTTAATTGAAAGTTTTCTATTCATGTAAACAAACGTAGCTGACCTGTTTTTTTGACTCACACAGACAGTGGACAGGCTGGCTGCTGTTAGCCAATGCGCGTCATCTCGCAACGACCTGCATGCCATACCTTTGTTGAACATAACGGTCTCATGTTAACACAGAGTTCGACCAGAGCCATCTCAAACGTTAACGTTTCTTTTTGACTTTTGACTCTTTTAAATATATGCTACTCTCCTGCCAGTTAAAGACAGTCATTAAATGTCTTTAATATTTATTTCAGATATTCTATTCAAAAATGAAAATAGATGCAAAGAAACGTCGGGCTGGGTGTTGTCAATACATTTTGTCACGTAGGCTGCAGCTGTAAATCATACATCGTTATGCCTACTGGCTCGCTAGAAAAAAAAAAAAAACTATCGTTGAAAAATCAGTTGAAGGAAGAAAAATATAAAAGTTCCACTTTCTGCGAATAAATGGAATCCCCGTATCAGAAATGGGGGGAAGTTACAGCGACGCAGTTAGTCTCTGAGTAGAATAGATTGTGTAGACAACTTCACTGTTTCCACAAAGGTGATGTGCTTTTTAACACGACTTGGTCAGTGTAATGATATAAATGCTAGCATTCGATTATGGTCAACGGTACCGAAAATGCCCGTTGCACCAGCCATCATAACAAATGTCCCAATATAGGATCGATTTAAACCTCTATATATTTTTATTTCACGTTGACAGTGTAGGCTATTATGTGTATTCCGACGCGAATTACATTTAATTGGGTTACGGCATTCACTTCAACCGAATGAAGTCAAATAGAAACGGCTCGAATTCCTTAATAAGTCTTCTTGGTTTTCAAGCTAACTTTCCGAACAGCTGTTTTGTATTGAGTCCTTAAAATGCTACAACACGGTTTTTTTTAAACCAAATAACATTGAACGTCATTGCAAGATATATGCAATACCAACTTTTGCCAGTAGATGGCAGTCGCGTATTAGAAATGGGAGAGTCATTTGCGACTTGCGTTGAAGTTTTAAGACTGGATATAATGAGTCTCCAGCGAAAATAGTGAACTATTATTGCTTAATGGATGTGATGACACTCCAACAATGAACATATGTGAAAAGTTGTAGCCTCAAAATCAGGCAATGTAGAATTTAATACCTTTTTGAAATTATTTAATACATAATTGTATTAAAACATGAACTGTTTGGGCAGCATTACAAGTTAATTTTAAGGCTGACCATAGCCATACCATTCCAAGATATTAAAAATCAGTTCATAGTTGTGTGTCAGGGCTATAATATCATGCTGACCACATTTTGTGTGAATGTGATGAACCCCCTAGGAAGAGTATTTCAAAGTTTGGTACGTGAAAAAACACTTAAAAACACACAAAATCCAAAATTGCTCACTTCCTGTTGGGAAAAGTTAAGGGATGCAAATGAGAAATGTGTGTGTCTTGAGGAGACCCTTATGCCTACCAGACGTGGTGCATTTACGTGAAAGTATGTGTCCACAATATTAGAAAAAAGCCATAGGGGGCGCTGTGTAGCCACGCCCAGATGAATGTGGATATGGATGTGATTGCACTCCAAAAGTGAATATATTTGCAAAATATCAGCCCGATCAGATGATGTAGAACGGAATTAAGCCCACTTCCTGTTTTTGGGTGTAACGTGTGTATTATACGCCTCGCCATTGCCAAACCGTTTGAGATATCAAAAATCCTTTCGTCATTTAGGGTCAGGACTATTCTAAGATCATGATGACTACATTTGGTGTGAATGTGATGAATACCCTAGCAGGAACGCATACAAACATGATAAAAACCTCACGTCCGTTGCCAGATGGTGGCGCTATAACATTGATTTCTTCTTGGTATATGGATGTGATTACACTCTAACAGTGAACATATTTGTAAAATATCAGCCAGATCAGACAATGTAGACCATGAATTTATGGCTACTTCCTGTTGGCGCGGTGTGACATGAAAATTGTACGCCTCGCCATGACCATACCGTTTGAGATATCAAAAATATCCTTAGGAATTAGTATCATGACTATCCTGAGACCACTTTGACCACATTTCGTGTGAATGCAATGAACCCCCTAGGAGGAGTACTTAAAAGTGTAGTACGTGTAAAATGCACAAAATTCAAAATGGCTGACTTCCTGTTCACATATTCGATTCGATGCGAAAGAGAAATGTGTTTGTCCAGAGGAGGCCCACATGCATACCAAATTAGGTGAAGGTAGCTCAAAGTGCCTGTCCACAATAGAAGACAAAGCATTAGGGGGCGCTGTGGAGTCCCTCGGCCACGCCCAGGTCTGAGCATCTGATACGTCCTGACAGCCAACACTTCTCATGTGTGTGCAAAATTCCGTGAGTTTCCATCCATGGCAAGCACCTCAAAAATGCAAAATACATTGAAAAAAAAGAGAATAATAATTATAGGGGGCGCTGTCTAGCCACGCCCCGATTGATATGTATATATTTCATATTGTACTCCAACAGTGAACATATTTGTAAAATATCAGCCACATCGGACGATGTCGAAAAAAAAGTCATTTTTTTGCACGAAATATGTGTACTGTACGACTGGCCATTTCCATACCGTTTGAGATATCAAAAATCCCTTCACAGCTTATGGTCATGACGATCCTAAGATCATGCTGACCACATTTCGTGTGAATGTGATGAATGCCCTAGCAGGAAGGCATACAAATATGATAAAGACCTCACTTCCTGTTGCCAGATGGTGGCGCTATAACATTGACCCGTTCTTGGGATATGGATGTGATTATACTCCAACACTAAACATATTTCTAAAATATCAGCCAGATCAGACGATGTAGACCATGAAATTATGACCACTTCCTGTTGGCGCGGCGTGACATAAAAATTGCACGCCTCGCCATGACCATCCCGTTTGAGCTATCAAAAATATCCTGGCAATTTAGCATCATGAATATCCTGAGACCATTGTGACCACAGTTGGTGTGAATGCGATGAACCCCCTAGGAGGAGTACTTAAAAGTGTAGTACGTGTAAAACACACAAAATCCAAAATAGCTCACTTCCTGTTCGCATATTTGCATCAATGCGAATGAGAAATGTGTTTAAATTGAGGAGCCACACATGGTTACCAAATTAGTTTCATGTAGTTCAAAGTGCCTGCCCACAATAGACAACAATGCAATGGGGGGGGGGGGTCAGCGCAATAGGGGGCGCTGTGGAGTCCTTCGGCCACACCCAGGTCTGAGCATCTGATAGATCCTGACGGCCGCCACTTCTAATGTGTCTGCAAAATTTCAAGACTTTTTAGCCATGGCAAGGCCCTCAAAAATGCCCATTTGACGGAAGAGAAAGAATAATAATAATAATAATAATAATAATAATAATAATAATAATAATCCTTCCAATAACAATAGGGTCCTTCGCACCCTACGGTGCTTGGGCCCTAATAATAATAATAATAATAATAATAATCCTTCCAATAACAATAGGGTCCTTCGCACCCTACGGTGCTTGGGCCCTAAATATAGCTGCAAGCAGCAATGAACGGGCCCAAGCCCCAAGGGGGCAACCGCCTTGGTGGCATAGTTCTGCCAATGACATGTTTCACAACATGTACACACTTTGGAAATAATCACCTTCCTGGACAACGTATAGTGTGCACAGGAATTTCCCTTTGATCAATGAAGATGTTGGCGCTGCTATTGGAATGCATCAATGATATAAGCCTCACTTCCTGTTGCCAGATGGTGGCGCTATATTATTGATCCGTGTATGTTTTTTGAATTTGATTACACTCCAGAAATAAACATATTTGTACATTTTCACCCACATCGGAAGATGTTCAGCGAAATTAAGGTCAATTCCTGTTTCCAGATGATGCTGCTATAACATTGAGTCGTTTTTGGAATATGGATTTGATTACACTCCAACACTGAGCATCTGTGTAAAGTTGCAGTCACATCAGACATTGGAGAATTTAAGTATGACCACTTCCTGTTTGTCTGGCATGATGTGTTTTTTATGTGCCTGACCATAGCTATATCATCCCAGTAAATCAAAAATCTGTTTTGTCAGGACCATCCTAGCATCATGCTGACCACATTTACCGTGAATGTCATGAACCCATTGAAAAATAATGCTTAAGAATGCAATATAAGGCTCACTTCCTGTTGCCAGCGGGTGGCGCTTTGCCATTTAGCCTTTATTGGAAAATGGATGAGATTACACTCCAAAAATGAACGTGTGAAGTTTCAGCCACATCAGACAATGTAGAATGAAATAAAAATAACGTCTTGCTTGCACATTGTGATAACATGCTACAGTCTGTATGGAGAGCAGAGATTAATTAATTTCCATAGTTTTTACACGGGGAGGCACAATTTATGCTTGAAAAGTCATTAGGCCATAAACATGCACTCAAAATGAAAACAATTGGCTTCACGAAACTATTCAAATTCATTGTGGCTGCAGCGGGGATCGAACGGCTGAATTTGCGTGCCTTAATCCACCGCCCTAACCATTACGCTATACTGCCCGCTTATACACGGGTGCCAACTATTGGCCAAATGTCTCCTTTTATCTTGGTTTAATAATTTCTCTACGAAGTGTCGGATAATATTGCACGAAACGTCTAGTTAACCTGCATCATTCTTTTCCATTTCACTGGTAATTATGCTGCCTGAAACGCATTTGTTCAGCCAAATCTAAAAGAGATGCCAACTCTCTGCCCTCAATACAGTATTTTCATATTAATTTACCATTCCTACCGAAATTGTATGTTCTCTTAATTCGTGTTTAATGACAAGCCTAATAAACTAACATAGCTGGCGATTTAACTGAAAGTTTTCTATTCATGTAAACCAATGTAGCTGACCTGTTTTTTGACTCACACAGACAGTGGACTGGCTGGCTGCTGTTAGCCCGTGCGTGTCATCTCGCAACGACCTGCATGTGATACCTTTGTTGAACAAAACGGTCTCATGTTAACACAGCGTTCGAGCAGAGCCACCTCAGACGCTAAAGTTTCTTTTTGACTTCATGTGTTAATCTTTTAAAAATATGATACTCTCCTGCCAGTTAAAGCCTGTCTTTAAGTCTTTAAATGTCTTTAATATTTATTTTAGTTATTCAATTCATGTAATGAAAATAGATGCAAAGAAACGTCGGGCTGGGTGTTGTCAATACATTTTGTCACGTAGGCTGCAGCTGTAAATCATACATCGTTATGCCTACTGGCTCGCTAGAAAAAAACAAAAACCTATCGTTGAAAAATCACTTGAAGGAAGAAAAAAATGAAAGTACCACTTTCTGCCAATAATTGAATCGCCGTATCAGAAATGGGGGGAAGTTACAGCGACGCAGTTAGTCTGTGAGTAGAACAGATTGTGTAGACAACTTCACTGTTTCCACAAAGGAACCAAAAATGTGCTTTTTAACAGGACTTGGTCAGTGTAATGATATAAATGCTAGCATTCGATTATGGTCAACGGTACCGAAAATGCCCGTTGCACCAGCCATCATAACAAATGTCCCAATACAGGATCGATTTAAACCTCTATATATTTTTATTTCACGTTGACAGTGTAGGCTATTATGTGTATTCCGACGCGAATTACATTTAATTGGGTTACGGCATTCACTTCAATCGAATGAAGTCAAATAGAAACGGCTCGATTTCCTTAATAAGGCTTCTTGGTTTTCAAGCCAACTTTCCGAACAGCTGTTTTGTATTGAGTCCTTAAAATGCTACAACACGCTTTTTTTTAAACCAAATAACATTGAACGTCTTTGCAAGATATATACAATACCAACTTTTGCCAGTAGATGGCAGTCGCGTATTAGAAATGGGAGAGTCATTTGCGACTTGCCTTGAAGTTTTAAGACTGGATATAATGAGTCTCCAGCGAAAATAGTGAACTATTATTGCTTAATGGATGTGATGACACTCCAACAATGAACATATATGAAAAGTTGTAGCCTCAAAATCAGGCAATGTAGAATTTAATACCTTTTTGAAATTATTTAATACATAATTGTATTAAAACATGAACTGTTTGGGCAGCATTACAAGTTAATTTTAAGGCTGACCATAGCCATACCATTCCAAGATATTAAAAATCAGTTCATAGTTGTGTGTCAGGGCTATAATATCATGCTGACCACATTTTGTGTGAATGTGATGAACCCCCTAGGAAGAGTATTTCAAAGTTTGGTACGTGAAAAAACACTTAAAAACACACAAAATCCAAAATAGCTCACTTCCTGTTGGGAAAAGTTAAGGGATGCAAATGAGAAATGTGTGTGTCTTGAGGAGACCCTTATGCCTTCCAGACGTGGTGCATTTACGTGAAAGTATATGTCCACAATATTAGAAAAAAGCCATAGGGGGCGCTGTGTAGCCACGCCCAGATGAATGTGGATATGGATGTGATTGCACTCCAAAAGTGAATATATTTGTAAAATATCAGCCCGATCAGATGATGTAGAACGGAATTAAGCCCACTTCCTGTTTTTGGGCGTAACGTGTGTATTATACGCCTCGCCATTGCCAAACCGTTTGAGATATCAAAAATCCTTTCGTCATTTAGGGTCAGGACTATTCTACGATCATGATCTCTACAATTGGTGTGAATGTGATGAATACCTTAGCAGGAACGCATACAAACATGATAAAAACCTCACGTCCGTTGCCAGATGGTGGCGCTATAACATTGATTTCTTCTTGGTATTTGGATGTGATTACACTCTAACAGTGAACATATTTGTAAAATATCAGCCAGATCAGACAATGTAGACCATGAATTTATGGCAACTTCCTGTTGGCGCGGCGTGACATGAAAATTGTACGCCTCGCCATGACCATACCGTTTGAGATATCAAAAATATCCTTTGGAATTAGTATCATGACTATCCTGGGACCAATTTGACCACATTTCGTGTGAATGCAATGAACCCCCTAGGAGGAGTACTTAAAAGTGTAGTACGTGTAAAATGCACAAAATTCAAAATGGCTGACTTCCTGTTTACATATTTGATTCGATGCGAATGAGAAATGTGTTTGTCCAGAGGAGTCCCACATGCATACCAAATTAGATGAAGGTAGCTCAAAGTGCCTGTCCACAATAGAAGACAAAGCATTAGGGGGCGCTGTGGAGTCCCTTGGCCACACCCAGGTCTGAGCATCTGATACATCCTGAAAGCCAACACTTCTCATGTGTGTGCAAAATTCTGTGAGTTTCCATCCATGGCAAGCACCTCAAAAATGCAAAATACATTGAAAAAAAAGAGAATAATAATTATAGGGGGCGCTGTCTAGCCACGCCCCGATTGATATGTATATATCTGATATTGTACTGCTACAATGAACATATTTCTAAAATATCAGCCAGATCGGACGATGTCGAAAAAAAAGTCATTTTTTTGCACGCAATATGTGTACTGTACGACTCGCCATTTCCATACCGTTTGAGATATCAAAAATCCCTTCACAACTCAGCGTAAGGACTATCTTACGATCATGCTGACCGCATTTGGTGTGAATGTGCTGAATGCCCTAGCAGGAAGGCATACAAATATGTTAAAGACCTCACTTCCTATTGCCAGATGGTGGCGCTATAACACTGACCTGTTCTTGGGATATGGATGTGATTACACTCCAACAATAAACAAATTTCTAAAATATCAGCCAGATCAGACAATGTAGACCATGAAATTATGGCCACTTCCTGTTGGCGTGGCGTGACATAAAAATTGTAATCCTCCCCGTGACTGTCCCGTTTGAGCTATCAAAAATATCCTGGCAATTTAGCATCATGACTATCCTGAGACCATTCTGACCACAGTTGGTGTGAATGCGATGAACCCCCTAGGAGGAGTACTTAAAAGTGTAGTACGTGTAAAACTCAGAAAATCCAAAATGGCTGACTTCCTGTTTCGATATTTGATTAGATCCGAATGAGAAATGTGTTTGGACCGAGGAGCGCTATTTGGCCACCAAATTAGGTGCAGGTAGCTCAAAGTGCCTGCCCACAATAGAAGACAATGCAATAGGGGGCGCTGTGGAGTCCCTCGGCCACGCCCAGGTCTGAGCATCTGAGAGCTCCTGACAGCAACCACTTCTGATGTGTGTGCAAAATGTCAAGACTTTTTACGCATGGCAAGGCCCTCAAAAAAGCCCATTTGCCTGATGAAAAAGAATAATAATAATAAATATAGCTGCAAGCAGCAATGAACGGGCCCAAGCCCCATGGGGGCAACCGCCTTGGTGGCATAGTTCTGCCAATGACATGTTTCACAACATGTACACACTTTGAAAATAATCACCTTCCTGGACAAAGTATAGTGTGCACAGGAATTTCCCTTTGATCAATGAAGATGTTGGCGCTGCTATTGGAATGCATCAATGATATAAGCCTCACTTCCTGTTGCTAGATGGTGGCGCTATATTATTGATCCGTGTATGTTTTTTGAATTTGATTCCACTCCAGAAATAAACATATTTGTACATTTTCAGCCACATCGGAAGATGTTCAGTAAAATTAAAGTCACTTCCTTTTGCCAGATGGTGGAGCTATAACATTGAGCCATTTTTGGTATATGGATTTAATTACACTCCAATAATAAAAATATTTCTACATTTTCAGCCACATCGGAAGATGTCGAGTGAAATTAAGGCCACTTCCTGTTGCCAGATGGTGGCGCTATGCCATTGAGCCTTTATTGGTATATGGATGAGATTACACTCCAAAAATGAACATGTGTGAAGTTTCAGCCACATCAGACAATGTAGAATGAAACAAAAACAACAAACACATTGTGATAACGTGCTACAGTCCTGTATGGAGAGCAGAGATGAATTAATTTCCATAGATTTTACAGCGAGAGGCACATTTTATGCTTGAAAAGTCATTCGGTTATAAATATGCACTCAAAATAAAACCATTGGCTTAAACAAACTATTCAACTTCATTGTGACCGCACTGGGGATAGAACCGCCGACCTTGCATGTCTTAATCCACTGCCTAAACCATTAAGGTATACTGCCCTCTTATACACGGGCGCCATCTATTGGCCAAATGTTGTATGTTTCCTTTCATCTTGGTTAAATAATTTCTCGCCGAAGTGTCGGATAATATTGCATTAAAAGTCTAGTTAGCCAGCATCATTCTTTTCCATTTCACCGGTAATTATGCTGCCTGAAACGCATTTGTTCAGCCAAATCTAAAAGAGATGCCAAGTCTCTGCCCTCAATCCGGTATTTTCATATTAAGTCAAAAATTCCTAGCGAAATTGTATGTTCTCTTAATTCGTGTTTAATGACAAGCAAAATAAACGAACATAGCTGGCGATTTAACTGAAAGTTTTCTATTCATGTAAACCAACGTAGCTGACCTGTTTTTTGACTCACACAGACAGTGGAAAGGCTACGCAACGACGTGCATGCGATACCTTTGTTGAACATAACGGTCTCTTGTTAACACAGCGTTCGAGCAGAGCCACCTCAAACGCTACCGTTTCTTTTTGACTTCATGTGTTACTCTTTTAAATATATGACACTCTCCTGCTAGTTAAAGACAGTCATTAAATGTCTTTAATATTTATTTTAGATATTCAATTAAAATAATGAAAATAGATGCAAAGAAACGTCGGGCTGGGTGTTGTCAATACATTTTGTCACGTAGGCTGCAGCTGTAAATCATACATCGTTATGCCTACTGGCTCGATATAAAAAACGAAAACCTATCGTTGAAAAATCACTAGAAGGAAGAAAAAAATCAAAGTACCACTTTTTGCCAATAAATGGAATCCCCGTTTCAGAAATGGGGGGAAGTTACAGCGACGCAGTTAGTCTGTGAGTAGAATATATTGTGTAGACAACTTCACTGTTTCCACAAAGGAGTCAAAAATGTGCTTTTTAACAGGACTTGGTCAGTTTAATGATATAAATGCTAGCATTCGATTATGGTCAATGGTACCGAAAATGCCCGTTGCACCAGCCATGATAACAAAAGTCCCAATATAGGATCGATTTAAACCTCTATATATTTTTATTTCACGTTGACAATGTAGGCTATTATGTGTATTCCGACGCGAATTCCATTTAATTGGGTTACGGCATTCACTTCAATCGAATGAAGTCAAATAGAAACGGCGCGAATTCCTAAATAAGGCTTCTTGGTTTTCAAGCTAACTTTCCGAACAGCAGTTTTGTATTGAGTCCTGAAAATGCTACAATACGTTTTTTTTTAACAAAATACCATTTAACGTCAATGCAAGATATGCATTATATGTGTAAATCTTTTAAATATATGATACTTTCCTGCCAGTAAAAGCCTGTCTTTTATTTTAGTTATTCAATCCATATAAAAAACGTTGCTATGGGCTGGGTGTTGTCAGTACATTTTCTCACGTAGGCTGCCGCTGTTACTCATACATCGTTATGGTTACTGGCTCGCAAAAAGAAACAAAACTTGTCATTGAGAAATCACTTTATCCAAGAAAATTAGAAAGAATACTAACCTTTGCCACTAGATGGCAGTCGCGTATTAGAAATGGGAGAGTCAGTTGCGACTTGCGTTGAAGTTTAAAGACTGGATATAATGAGTCTCCAGCGAAAATAGTGAACTATTATTGCTTAATGGATGTGATGACACTCCAACAATGAACATATGTGAAAAGTTGTAGCCTCAAAATCAGGCAATGTAGAATTTAATACCTTTTTGAAATGATTTAATACATAATTTTCCTGTTTGGGCAGCATTACAAGTTAATTTTAAGGCTGACCATAGCCATTCCATTCCAAGTTATTAAAAATCAGTTCACAGTTGTGTGTCAGGGCTATAATATCATGCTGACCACATTTTGTGTGACTGTGATGAACCCCCTAGGAAGAGTATTTCAAAGTTTGGTACGTGAAAAAACACTTAAAAACACACAAAATCCAAAATAGCTCACTTCCTGTTGGGAAAAGTTAAGGGATGCAAATGAGAAATGTGTGTGTCTTGAGGAGACCCTTATGCCTACCAGACGTGGTGCATTTACGTGAAAGTATATGTCCACAATATTAGAAAAGAGCCATAGGGGGCGCTGTGTAGCCACGCCCAGATGAATGTGGATATGGATGTGATTGCACTCCAAAAGTGAATATATTTGTAAAATATCAGCCTGATCAGATGATGTAGAACGGAATTAAGCCCACTTCCTGTTTTTGGGCGTAACGTGTGTATTATACGCCTCGCCATTGCCAAACCGTTTGAGATATCAAAAATCCTTTTGTCATTTAGGGTCAGGACTATTCTCAGATCATGATGACTCCATTTGGTGTGAATGTGATGAATACCCTAGCAGGAAGGCATACAAATATGATAAAAACCTCACTTCCTGTTGCCAGATGGTGGCGCTATAACATTGACTTCTTCTTGATATATGGATGTGATTACACTCTAACAGTGAACATATTTGTAAAATATCAGCCAGATCAGACAATGTAGACCATGAATTTATGGCTACTTCCTGTTGGCGTGGCGTGACATGAAAATTGTACTCCTCGCCATGACCATACCGTTTGAGATATCAAAAATATCGTTGGGAATTAGTATCATAACTATCCTGAGACCACTTTGACCACATGTGGTGTGAATGCGATGAACCCCCTAGGAGGAGTACTTAAAAGTGTAGTACGTGTAAAACGCACAAAATTCAAAATGGCTGACTTCCTGTTCACATATTTGATTCGATGCGAATGAGAATTGTGTTTGGGCAGAGGAGCCCCACATGCATACCAATCTAGGTGAAGGTAGCTCAAAGTGCCTGTCCACAATAGAAGACAAAGCATTAGGGGGCGCTGTGGAGTCCCTTGGCCACGCCCAGGTCTGAGCATCTGATACATCCTGACAGCCAACACTTCTCATGTGTGTACAAAATTCTGTGAGTTTCCATCCATGGCAAGCACCTCAAAAATGCAAAATACATTGAAAAAAAAGAGAATAATAATTATAGGGGGCGCTGTCTAGCCACGCCCTGATTGATATGTATATATTTTATATTGTACTCCAACAATGAACATATTTGTAAAATATCAGCCAGATCGGACGATGTCGAAAAAAAAGTCATTTTTTTGCACGCAATATGTGTACTGTACGACTCGCCATTTTTATACCGTTTGAGATATCAAAAATCCCTTCACAACTTAGCGTAAGGACTATCTTACGATCATGCTGACCGCATTTGGTGTGAATGTGCTCAATGCCCTAGCAGGAAGGCATACAAATATGTTAAAGACCTCACTTCCTGTTGCCAGATGGTGGCGCTATAACACTGACCTGTTCTTGGGATATGGATGTGATTACACTCCAACAATAAACAAATTTCTAAAATATCAGCCAGATCAGACAATGTAGACCATGAAATTATGGCCACTTCCTGTTGGCGTGGCGTGACATAAAAATTGTAATCCTCCCCGTGACTGTCCCGTTTGAGCTATCAAAAATATCCTGGCAATTTAGCATCATGACTATCCTGAGACCATTCTGACCACAGTTGGTGTGAATGCGATGAACCCCCTAGGAGGAGTACTTAAAAGTGTAGTACGTGTAAAACTCAGAAAATCCAAAATGGCTGACTTCCTGTTTGGATATTTGATTAGATCCGAATGAGAAATGTGTTTGGACCGAGGAGCGCTATTTGGCCACCAAATTAGGTGCAGGTAGCTCAAAGTGCCTGCCCACAATAGAAGACAATGCGATAGGGGGCGCTGTGGAGTCCCTCGGCCACGCCCAGGTCTGAGCATCTGAGAGCTCCTGACAGCAACCACTTCTGATGTGTGTGCAAAATGTCAAGACTTTTTACGCATGGCAAGGCACTCAAAAAAGCCCATTTGCCTGATGAAAAAGAATAATAATAATAATAATAATAATAATAATAATAATAATAATAATCCTTCCAATAACAATAGGGTCCTTCGCACCCTACGGTGCTTGGGCCCTAATAATAATAATAATAATAATAATCCTTCCAATAACAATAGGGTCCTTCGCACCCTACGGTGCTTGGGCCCTAATAATAATAATAATAATAATAATAATAATAATAATAATAATAATCCTTCCAATAACAATAGGGTCCTTCGCACCCTACGGTGCTTGGGCCCTAAATATAGCTGCAAGCAGCAATGAACGGGCCCAAGCACCATGGGCGCAACCGCCTTGGTGGCACAGTTGTGCCAATGACATGTTTCACAATATGTTCACACTTTGGAAATAATCACCTTCCTGGACAACGAATAGTGTGCACAGGAATTCCCCTTTGATCAATGAAGATGTTGCTGCTGCTATTGGAATGCATTAATGATATAAGCCTCACTTCCTGTTGCCAGATGGTGGCGCTATAATATTGAGCTGTGTATGGTTTATGGATTTGATTACACTCCAATTATTAACATATTTGTACATTTTCAGCCTAATTGGAAGATGTCAATAAAATTAAAGCCACTTCCTTTTGCCAGATGGTGGCGCTATGCCATTGAGCCTTTCTTGGTATATGGATGAGATTACACTCCAAAAATGAACATGTGTGAAGTTTCTGCCACATCAGACAATGTAGAATGAAACAAAAATTACTTCTTGCTTGCACATTGTAATAATATGCTCCAGTCCTGTATGGAGAGCACAGATGAATTAATTTCCATAGATTTTACAGCGGGAGGCAAAATTTACGCTTGAGAAGTCATTCGGTTATAAATATGCACTCAAAATAAAACCATTGGCGTAAAGAAACTATTCAACTTTATTGTAGCCGCACCGGGGATGGAACCGCGGACCTTGCATGTCTTAATCCACTGTCTGAACCATTAAGCTATACTGCCCCCTTATACACGTACGCCATCTATTGGCCAAAAGTTGTATGTTTCCTTTTATCCTGGTTAAATAATTTCTCTCCGAAGTATCGGATAATATTGCATTAAACGTCGAGTTAGCCAGCATCATTCTTTTCCATTTCACCGGTAATTATGCTGCCTGAAACGCATTTGTTCAGCCAAATCTAAAGGAGGTGCCAAGTCTCTGCCCTCAATCCGGTACTTTCATATTAAGTCAAAAATTCCTAGCGAAATTGTATGTTCTCTTAATTCGTGTTTAATGACAAGCAAAATAAACTAAAATTATCTGGCGATTTAACTGAAAGTTTTCTATTCATGTAAATAAACGTAGCTGACCTGTTTTTTGACTCACACAGACAGTGGACAGGCTGGCTGCTGTTAGCCAATGCGCGTCATCTCGCAACGACCTGCATGCCATACCTTTGTTGAACATAACGGTCTCATGTTAACACAGAGTTCGACCAGAGCCATCTCAAACGTTAACGTTTCTTTTTGACTTTTGACTCTTTTAAATATATGGTACTCTCCTGCCAGTTAAAGACAGTCATTAAATGTCTTTAATATTTATTTCAGATATTCTATTCATATAATGAAAATAGATGCAAAGAAACGTCGGGCTGGGTGTTGTCAATACATTTTGTGACGTAGGCTGCAGCTGTAAATCATACATCGTTATGCCTACTGGCTCGCTAGAAAAAAAAAAAAAACCTATCGTTGAAAAATCAGTTGAAGGAAGAAAAATATAAAAGTTCCACTTTCTGCCAATAAATGGAATCCCCGTATCAGAAATGGGGGGAAGTTACAGCGACGCAGTTAGTCTGTGAGTAGAATAGATTGTGTAGACAACTTCACTGTTTCCACAAAGGAACCAAAAATGTGCTTTTTAACAGGACTTGGTCAGTGTAATGATGTAAATGCTAGCATTCGATTATGGTCAACGGTACCGAAAATGCCCGTTGCACCAGCCATCATAACAAATGTCCCAATATAGGATCGATTTAAACCTCTATATATTTTTATTTCACGTTGACAGTGTAGGCTATTATGTGTATTCCGACGCGAATTACATTTAATTGGGTTACGGCATTCACTTCAATCGAATGAAGTCAAATAGAAACGGCTCGAAATCCTTAATAAGGCTTCTTGGTTTTCAAGCTAACTTTCCGAACAGCTGTTTTGTATTGAGTCCTTAAAATGCTACAACACGGTTTTTTATAAACCAAATAACATTGAACGTCATTGCAAGATATGCATTATATGTGTTAATCTTTGAAATATATGATACTTTCCTGCCAGTAAAAGCCTGTCTTTTATTTTAGTTATTCAATCCATAAAATTAAGGTGGATGAGAAAAAACGTTGCTGTGGGCTGGGTGTTGTCAGTACATTTTGTCACGTAGGCTGCCGCTGTTACTCATACATCGTTATGGTTACTGGCTCGCAAAAAGAAACAAAACTTGTATTTGAGAAATCACTTGAGAAACAATACCAAGTTTTGCCAGTAGATGGCAGTCGCGTATTAGAAATGGGAGAGTCAGTTGCGCCTTGAGTTGAAGTTTTAAGACTGGAGATAATGAGTCTCCAGCGAAAATAGTAAACTATTATTGCTTAATGGATGTGATGACACTCCAACAATGAACATATGTGAAAAGATGTAGCCTCAAAATCAGGCAATGTAGAATTTAATACCTTTTTGAAATTATTTAATATATAATTTTCCTATTTGGGCAGCATTACAAGTTAATTTTAAGGCTGACCATAGCCATACCATTCCAAGATATTAAAAATCAGTTCATAGTTGTGTGTCAGGGCTATAATATCATGCTGACCACATTTTGTGTGAATGTGATGAACCCCCTAGGAAGAGTATTTCAAAGTTTGGTATGTGAAAAAACACTTAAAAACACACAAAATCCAAAATAGCTCACTTCCTGTTGGGAAAAGTTAAGGGATGCAAATGAGAAATGTGTGTGTCTTGAGGAGACCCTTATGCCTACCAGACGTGGTGCATTTACGTGAAAGTATATGTCCACAATATTAGAAAAAAGCCATAGGGGGCGCTGTGTAGCCACGCCCAGATGAATGTGGATCTGGATGTGATTGCACTCCAAAAGTTAATATATTTGTAAAATATCAGCCCGATCAGATGATGTAGAACGGAATTAAGACCACTTCCTGTTTTTGGGCGTAACGTGTGTATTATACGCCTCGCCATTGCCAAACCGTTTGAGATATCAAAAATCCTTTCGTCATTTAGGGTCAGGACTATTCTAAGATCATGATGACTACATTTGGTGTGAATGTGATGAATACCTTAGCAGGAACGCATACAAACATGATAAAAACCTCACGTCCGTTGCCAGATGGTGGCGCTATAACATAGATTTCTTCTTGGTATTTGGATGTGATTACACTCTAACAGTGAACATATTTGTAAAATATCAGCCAGATCAGACAATGTAGACCATGAATTTATGGCAACTTCCTGTTGGCGCGGCGTGACATGAAAATTGTACGCCTCGCCATGACCATACCGTTTGAGATATCAAAAATATCCTTTGGAATTAGTATCATGACTATCCTGCGACCACTTTGACCACATTTCGTGTGAATGCAATGAACCCCCTAGGAGGAGTACTTAAAAGTGTAGTACGTGTAAAATGCACAAAATTCAAAATGGCTGACTTCCTGTTTACATATTTGATTCGATGCGAATGAGAAATGTGTTTGTCCAGAGGAGCCCCACAAGCATACCAAATTAGGTGAAGGTAGCTCAAAGTGCCTGTCCACAATAAAAGACAAAGCATTAGGGGGCGCTGTGGAGTTCCTTGGCCACGCCCAGGTCTGAGCATCTGATACATTCTGACAGCCAGCACTTCTCATGTGTGTGCAAAATTCTGTGAGTTTCCATCCATGGCAAGCACCTCAAAAATGCAAAATACATTGAAAAAAAAGAGAATAATAATTATAGGGGGCGCTGTCTAGCCACGCCCCGATTGATATGTATATATCTGATATTGTACTGCTACAGTGAACATATTTCTAAAATATCAGCCAGATCGGACGATGTCGAAAAAAAAGTCTTTTTTTTGCACGCAATATGTGTACTGTACGACTCGCCATTTCCATACCGTTTGAGATATCAAAAATCCCTTCACAACTTAGCGTAAGCACTATCTTAAGATCATGCTGACCGCATTTGGTGTGAATGTGCTGAATGCCCTAGCAGGAATGCATACAAATATGTTAAAGACCTCACTTCCTATTGCCAGATGGTGGCGCTATAACATTGACCCGTTCTTGGGATATGGATGTGATTCCACTCCAACAATAAACAAATTTCTAAAATATCAGCCAGATCAGACAATGAAGACCATGAAATTATGGCCACTTCCTGTTGGCGCGGCGTGACATAAAAATTGTACTCCTCCCCATGACCGTCCCGTTTGAGCTATCAAAAATATCCTGGCAATTTAGCATCATGACTATCCTGAGACCATTCTGACCACAGTTGGTGTGAATGCGATGAACCCCCTAGGAGGAGTACGTAAAAGTGTAGTACGTGTAAAACTCAGAAAATCCAAAATGGCTGACTTCCTGTTTGGATATTTGATTAGATTCGAATGAAAAATGTGTTTGGACCGAGGAGCGCTATTTGGCCACCAAATTAGGTGCAGGTAGCTCAAAGTGCCTGCCCACAATAAAAGACAATGCGATAGGGGGCGCTGTGGAGTCCCTCGGCCACGCCCAGGTCTGAGCATCTGAGAGCTCCTGACAGCAACCACTTCTGATGTGTGTGCAAAATGTCAAGACTTTTTACGCATGGCAAGGCCCTCAAAAAAGCCCATTTGCCTGATGAAAAAGAATAATAATAATAATAATAATAATAATAATAATAATAATAATCCTTCCAATAACAATAGGGTCCTTCGCACCCTACGGTGCTTGGGCCCTAAATATAGCTGCAAGCAGCAATGAACGGGCCCAAGCACCATGGGCGCAACCGCCTTGGTGGCACAGTTGTGCCAATGACATGTTTCACAATATGTACACACTTTGGAAATAATCACCTTCCTGGACAACGTATAGTGTGCACAGGAATTTCCCTTTGATCAATGAAGATGTTGGCGCTGCTATTGGAATGCATCAATGATATAAGCCTCACTTCCTGTTGCCAGATGGTGGCGCTATATTATTGATCCGTGTATGTTTTTTGAATTTGATTAAACTCCAGAAATAAACATATTTGTACATTTTCAGCCACATCGGAAGATGTTCAGCGAAATTAAGGTCAATTCCTGTTTCCAGATGATGCTGCTATAACATTGAGTCGTTTTTGGAATATGGATTTGATTACACTCCAACACTGAGCATCTGTGTAAAGTTGCAGTCACATAAGACATTGGAGAATTTAAGTATGACCACTTCCTATTTGTCTGGCATGATGTGTTTTTTATGTGCCTGACCATAGCTATATCATCCCAGTAAATCAAAAATCTGTTTTGTCAGGACCATCCTAGCATCATGCTCACCACATTTACCGTGAATGTCATGAACCCATTGAAAAATAATGCTAAAGAATGCAATATAAGGCTCACTTCCTGTTGCCAGCGGGTGGCGCTTTGCCATTTAGCCTTTATTGGAAAATGGATGAGATTACACTCCAAAAATGAACGTGTGAAGTTTCAGCCACATCAAACAATGTAGAATGAAATAAAAATAACGTGTTGCTTGCACATTGTGATAACATGCTACAGTCCTGTATGGAGAGCAGAGATTAATTAATTTCCATAGTTTTTACACGGGGAGGCACAATTTATGCTTGAAAAGTCATTAGGCCATAAATATGCACTCAAAATGAAAACAATTGGCTTCAAGAAACTATTCAAATTCATTGTGGCTGCAGCGGGGATCGAACGGCTGAATTTGCGTGCCTTAATCCACCGCCCTAACCATTACGCTATACTGCCCGCTTATACACGGGTGCCATCTATTGGCCAAATGTCTCCTTTTATCTTGGTTTAATAATTTCTCGACGAAGTGTCGGATAATATTGCACGAAACGTCTAGTTAACCAGCATCATTCTTTTCCATTTCACTGGTAATTATGCTGCCTGAAACGCATTTGTTCAGCCAAATCTAAAAGAGATGCCAACTCTCTGCACTCAATACAGTATTTTCATATTAATTTACCATTCCTAGCGAAATTGTATGTTCTCTTAATTCGTGTTTAATGACAAGCCTAATAAACTAACATAGCTGGCGATTTAACTGAAAGTTTTCTATTCATGTAAACCAACGTAGCTGACCTGTTTTTTGACTCACACAGACAGTGGACTGGCTGGCTGCTGTTAGCCCGTGCGTGTCATCTCGCAACGACCTGCATGTGATATCTTTGTTGAACTAAACGGTCTCATGTTAACACAGCGTTCGAGCAGAGCCACGTCAGATGCTAAAGTTTCTTTTTGACTTCATGTGTTAATCTTTTAAAAATATGATACTCTCCTGCCAGTTAAAGCCTGTCTTTAAGTCTTTAAATGTCTTTAATATTTATTTTAGTTATTCAATTCATGTAATGAAAATAGATGCAAAGAAACGTTGGGCTGGGTGTTGTCAATACATTTTGTCACGTAGGCTGCAGCTGTAAATCATACATCGTTATGCCTACTGGCTCGCTAGAAAAAAACAAAAACCTATCGTTGAAAAATCACTTGAAGGAAGAAAAAAATGAAAGTACCACTTTCTGCCAATAAATTGAATCGCCGTATCAGAAATGGGGGGAAGTTACAGCGACGCAGTTAGTCTGTGAGTAGAACAGATTGTGTAGACAACTTCACTGTTTCCACAAAGGAACCAAAAATGTGCTTTTTAACAGGACTTGGTCAGTGTAATGATATAAATGCTAGCATTCGATTATGGTCAACGGTACCGAAAATGCCCGTTGCACCAGCCATCATAACAAATGTCCCAATACAGGATCGATTTAAACCTCTATATATTTTTATTTCACGTTGACAGTGTAGGCTATTATGTGTATTCCGACGCGAATTACATTTAATTGGGTTACGGCATTCACTTCAATCGAATGAAGTCAAATAGAAACGGCTCGAATTCCTTAATAAGGCTTCTTGGTTTTCAAGCCAACTTTCCGAACAGCTGTTTTGTATTGAGTCCTTAAAATGCTACAATACGGTTTTTTTTAAATCCAAATAACATTGAACGTCAAAGCAATATATGCATTATATGTGTTAATCTTTTAAATATATGATACTTTCCTGCCAGTAAAAGCCTGTTTTTTATTTTAGTTATTCAATCGAGTTAATTAAGATAGATGAGAAAAAACGTTGCTGTGGGCTGGGTATTTTCAGTACATTTTGTCATGTAGGCTGCCGCTGTTACTCATACATCGTTATGGTTACTGGCTCGCAAAAAGAAACAAAACTTGTCGTTGAGAAATCACTTTATCCAAGAAAAAGAGAAACCATACCGAAAATTAGAAAGAATACTAACCTTTGCCACTAGATGGCAGTCGCGTATTAGAAATGGGAGAGTCAGTTGCGACTTGAGTTGAAGTTTTAAGACTGGAGATAATGAGTCTCCAGCGAAAATAGTAAACTATTATTGCTTAATGGATGTTATGACACTCCAACAATGAACATATGTGAAAAGATGTAGCCTCAAAATCAGGCAATGTAGAATTTAATACCTTTTTGAAATTATTTAATATATAATTTTCCTATTTGGGCAGCATTACAAGTTAATTTTAAGGCTGACCATAGCCATACCATTCCAAGATATTAAAAATCAGTTCATAGTTGTGTGTCAGGGCTATAATATCATGCTGACCACATTTTGTGTGAATGTGATGAACCCCCTAGGAAGAGTATTTCAAAGTTTGGTACGTGAAAAAACACTTAAAAACACACAAAATCCAAAATAGCTCACTTCCTGTTGGGAAAAGTTAAGGGATGCAAATGAGAAATGTGTGTGTCTTGAGGAGACCCTTATGCCTACCAGACGTGGTGCATTTACGTGAAAGTATATGTCCACAATATTAGAAAAAAGCCATAGGGGGCGCTGTGTAGCCACGCCCAGATGAATGTGGATATGGATGTGATTGCACTCCAAAAGTGAATATATTTGTAAAATATCAGCCCGATCAGATGATGTAGAACGGAATTAAGCCCACTTCCTGTTTTTGGGCGTAACGTGTGTATTATACGCCTCGCCATTGCCAAACCGTTTGAGATATCAAAAATCCTTTCATTATTTAGGGTCAGGCCTATTCTAAGATCATGATGACTACATTTGGTGTGAATGTGATGAATACCTTAGCAGGAACGCATACAAACATGATAAAAACCTCACGTCCGTTGCCAGATGGTGGCGCTATAACATTGATTTCTTCTTGGTATTTGGATGTGATTACACCCTAACAGTGAACATATTTGTAAAATATCAGCCAGATCAGACAATGTAGACCATGAATTTATGGCGACTTCCTGTTGGCGCGGCGTGACATGAAAATTGTACGCCTCGCCATGACCATACCGTTTGAGATATCAAAAATATCCTTTGGAATTAGTATCATGACTATCCTGAGACCACTTTGACCACATTTCGTGTGAATGCAATGAACCCCCTAGGAGGAGTACTTAAAAGTGTAGTACGTGTAAAATGCACAAAATTCAAAATGGCTGACTTCCTGTTTACATATTTGATTCGATGCGAATGAGAAATGTGTTTGTCCAGAGGAGCCCCACATGCATACCAAATTAGGTGAAGGTAGCTCAAAGTGCCTGTCCACAATAGAAGACAAAGCATTAGGGGGCGCTGTGGAGTCCCTTGGACACGCCCAGGTCTGAGCATCTGACACGTCCTGACAGCCAACAGTTCTCATGTGTGTGCAAAATTCTTTGAGTTTTCATCCATGGCAAGCACCTCAAAAATGCAAAATACATTGAAAAAAAAGAGAATAATAATTATAGGGGGCGCTGTCTAGCCACGCCCCGATTGATATGTATATATCTGATATTGTACTGCTACAGTGAACATATTTGTAAAATATCAGCCAGATCGGACGATGTCGAAAAAAAAGTCATTTTTTTGCACGCAATATGTGTACTGTACGACTCGCCATTTCCATACCGTTTGAGATATCAAAAATCCCTTCACAATTTAGCGTAAGGACTATCTTACGATCATGCTGACCGCTTTTGGTGTGAATGCGCTGAATGCCCTAGCAGGAATGCATACAAATATGTTAAAGACCTCACTTCCTATTGCCAGATGGTGGCGCTATAACATTGACCTGTTCTTGGGATATGGATGTGATTACACTCCAACACTAAACAAATTTCTAAAATATCAGCCAGATCAGACAATGTAGACCATGAAATTACGGCCACTTCCTGTTGGCGCGGCGTGACATAAAAATTGTACTCCTCCCCATGACCGTCCCGTTTGAGCTATCAAAAATATCCTGGCAATTTAGCATCATGACTATCCTGAGACCATTCTGACCACAGTTGGTGTGAATGCGATGAACCCCCTAGGAGGAGTACTTAAAAGTGTAGTACATGTAATACTCAGAAAATCCAAAATGGCTGACTTCCTGTTTGGATATTTGATTAGATTCGAATGAGAAATGTGTTTGGACCGAGAAGCGCAATATGGCCACCAAATTAGGTGCAGGTAGCTCAAAGTGCCTGCCCACAATAGAAGACAATGCGATAGGGGGCGCTGTGGAGTCCCTCGGCCACGCCCAGGTCTGAGCATCTGAGAGCTCCTGACAGCAACCACTTCTGATGTGTGTGCAAAATGTCAAGACTTTTTACGCATGGCAAGGCCCTCAAAAAAGCCCATTTGCCTGAAGAAAAAGAATAAATATAGCTGCAAGCAGCAATGAACGGGCCCAAGCACCATGGGCGCAACCGCCTTGGTGGCACAGTTGTGCCAATGACATTTTTCACAATATGTACACACTTTGGAAATAATCACCTTCCTGGACAACGAATAGTGTGCACAGGAATTCCCCTTTGATCAATGAAGATGTTGCTGCTGCTATTGGAATGCATCAATGATATAAGCCTCACTTCCTATTGCCAGATGGTGGCGCTATAATATTGAGCTGTGTATGGTTTATGGATTTGATTTCACTCCAAAAATGAACATATTTGTACATTTTCAGCCAAATTGGAAGATGTCGAGTAAAATTAAAGCCACTTCCTGTTGCCAGATGCTGGCGCTATAATATTGAGCCGTGTATGGTTTATGGATTTGATTACACTCCAATAATTAACATATTTCTACATTTTCAGCCAAATTGGAAGATGTCAAGTAAAATTAAAGCCACTTCCTGTTGCCAGATGGTGGCGCTATGCCATTGAGCTTGTCTTGGTATATTGATGAGATTACACTCCAAAAATGAACGTGTGAAGTTTTTGCCACATCAGACAATGTAGAATGAAACAAAAATTACTTCTTGCTTGCACATTGTGATAACATGCTACAGTCCTGTATGGAGAGCAGAGATTAATTAATTTCCATAGTTTTTACACGGGGAGGCACAATTTACGCTTGAGAAGTCATTCGGCCATAAATATGCACTCAAAATGAAAACAATTGGCTTCAAGAATCTATTCAAATTCATTGTGGCTGCAGCGGGGATCGAACGGCTGAATTTGCGTGCCTTAATCCACCGCCCTAACCATTACGCTATACTGCCCGCTCATACACGGGTGCCATCTATTGGCCAAATGTCTCCTTTTATCTTGGTTTAATAATTTCTCTACGAAGTGTCGGATAATATTGCACGAAACGTCTAGTTAACCAGCATCATTCTTTTCCATTTCACTGGTAATTATGCTGCCTGAAACGCATTTGTTCAGCCAAATCTAAAAGAGATGCCAACTCTCTGCCCTCAATACAGTATTTTCATATTAATTTACCATTCCTAGCGAAATTGTATGTTCTCTTAATTCGTGTTTAATGACAAGCCTAATAAACTAACATAGCTGGCGATTTAACTGAAAGTTTTCTATTCATGTAAACCAACGTAGCTGACCTGTTTTTTGACTCACACAGACAGTGGACTGGCTGGCTGCTGTTAGCCCGTGCGTGTCATCTCGCAACGACCTGCATGTGATACCTTTGTTGAACAAAACGGTCTCATGTTAACACAGCGTTCGAGCAGAGCCACCTCAGACGCTAAAGTTTCTTTTTGACTTCATGTGTTAATCTTTTAAAAATATGATACTCTCCTGCCAGTTAAAGCCTGTCTTTAAGTCTTTAAATGTCTTTCATATTTCTTTTAGTTATTCAATTCATGTAATGAAAATAGATGCAAAGAAACGTCGGGCTGGGTGTTGTCAATACATTTTGTCACGTAGGCTGCAGCTGTAAATCATACATCGTTATGCCTACTGGCTCGCTAGAAAAAAACAAAAACCTATCGTTGAAAAATCACTTGAAGGAAGAAAAAAATGAAAGTACCACTTTCTGCCAATAAATTGAATCGCCGTATCAGAAATGGGGGGAAGTTACAGCGACGCAGTTAGTCTGTGAGTAGAACAGATTGTGTAGACAACTTCACTGTTTCCACAAAGGAACCAAAAATGTGCTTTTTAACAGGACTTGGTCAGTGTAATGATATAAATGCTAGCATTCGATTATGGTCAACGGTACCGAAAATGCCCGTTGCACCAGCCATCATAACAAATGTCCCAATACAGGATCGATTTAAACCTCTATATATTTTTATTTCACGTTGACAGTGTAGGCTATTATGTGTATTCCGACGCGAATTACATTTAATTGGGTTACGGCATTCACTTCAATCGAATGAAGTCAAATAGAAACGGCTCGAATTCCTTAATAAGGCTTCTTGGTTTTCAAGCCAACTTTCCGAACAGCTGTTTTGTATTGAGTCCTTAAAATGCTACAATACGGTTTTTTTTAAATCCAAATAACATTGAACGTCAAAGCAATATATGCATTATATGTGTTAATCTTTTAAATATATGATACTTTCCTGCCAGTAAAAGCCTGTTTTTTATTTTAGTTATTCAATCGAGTTAATTAAGATAGATGAGAAAAAACGTTGCTGTGGGCTGGGTGTTTTCAGTACATTTTGTCATGTAGGCTGCCGCTGTTACTCATACATCGTTATGGTTACTGGCTCGCAAAAAGAAACAAAACTTGTCGTTGAGAAATCACTTCATCCAAGAAAGAGAAACCATACCGAAAATTAGAAAGAATACTAACCTTTGCCACTAGATGGCAGTCGCGTATTAGAAATGGGAGAGTCAGTTGCGACTTGAGTTGAAGTTTTAAGACTGGAGATAATGAGTCTCCAGCGAAAATAGTAAACTATTATTGCTTAATGGATGTGATGACACTCCAACAATGAACATATGTGAAAAGATGTAGCCTCAAAATCAGGCAATGTAGAATTTAATACCTTTTTGAAATTATTTAATATATAATTTTCCTATTTGGGCAGCATTACAAGTTAATTTTAAGGCTGACCATAGCCATACCATTCCAAGATATTAAAAATCAGTTCATAGTTGTGTGTCAGGGCTATAATATCATGCTGACCACATTTTGTGTGAATGTGATGAACCCCCTAGGAAGAGTATTTCAAAGTTTGGTACGTGAAAAAACACTTAAAAACACACAAAAATCCAAAATAGCTCACTTCCTGTTGGGAAAAGTTAAGGGATGCAAATGAGAAATGTGTGTGTCTTGAGGAGACCCTTATGCCTACCAGACGTGGTGCATTTACGTGAAAGTATATGTCCACAATATTAGAAAAAAGCCATAGGGGGCGCTGTGTAGCCACGCCCAGATGAATGTGGATATGGATGTGATTGCACTCCAAAAGTGAATATATTTGTAAAATATCAGCCCGATCAGATGATGTAGAACGGAATTAAGCCCACTTCCTGTTTTTGGGCGTAACGTGTGTATTATACGCCTCGCCATTGCCAAACCGTTTGCGATATCAAAAATCCTTTCGTCATTTAGGGTCAGGACTATTCTAAGATCATGATGACTACATTTGGTGTGAATGTGATGAATACCTTAGCAGGAACGCATACAAACATGATAAAAACCTCACGTCCGTTGCCAGATGGTGGCGCTATAACATTGATTTCTTCTTGGTATATGGATGTGATTACACTCTAACAGTGAACATATTTGTAAAATATCAGCCAGATCAGACAATGTAGACCATGAATTTATGGCAACTTCCTGTTGGCGCGGCGTGACATGAAAATTGTACGCCTCCCCATGACCATACCGTTTGAGATATCAAAAATATCCTTTGGAATTAGTATCATGACTATCCTGAGACCACTTTGACCACATTTCGTGTGAATGCAATGAACCCCCTAGGAGGAGTACTTAAAAGTGTAGTACGTGTAAAATGCACAAAATTCAAAATGGCTGACTTCCTGTTTACATATTTGATTCGATGCGAATGAAAAATGTGTTTGTCCAGAGGAGCCCCACATGCATACCAAATTAGGTGAAGGTAGCTCAAAGTGCCTGTCCACAATAGAAGACAAAGCATTAGGGGGCGCTGTGGAGTCCCTTGGCCACGCCCAGGTCTGAGCATCTGATACATCCTGACAGCCAACACTTCTCATGTGTGTGCAAAATTCTGTGAGTTTCCATCCATGGCAAGAACCTCAAAAATGCAAAATACATTAAAAAAAAAGAGAATAATAATTATAGGGGGCGCTGTCTAGCCACGCCCCGATTGATATGTATATATCTGATATTGTACTGCTACAGTGAACATACTTGTAAAATATCAGCCAGATCGGACGATGTCGAAAAAAAAGTCATTTTTTTGCACGCAATATGTGTACTGTACGACTCGCCATTTCCATACCGTTTGAGATATCAAAAATCCCTTCACAACTTAGCGTAAGGACTATCTTAAGATCATGCTGACCGCATTTGGTGTGAATGTGCTGAATGCCCTAGCAGGAATGCATACAAATATGTTAAAGACCTCACTTCCTGTTGCCAGATGGTGGCGCTATAACATTGACCTGTTCTTGGGATATGGATGTGATTACACTCCAACAATAAACAAATTTCTAAAATATCAGCCAGATCAGACAATGTAGACCATGAAATTATGGCCACTTCCTGTTGGCGCGGCGTGACATAAAAATTGTACTCCTCCCCATGACCGTCCCGTTTGAGCTATCAAAAATATCCTGGCAATTTAGCATCATGACTATCCTGAGACCATTCTGACCACCGTTGGTGTGAATGCGATGAACCCCCTAGGAGGAGTACGTAAAAGAGTAGTACGTGTAAAACTCAGAAAAACCAAAATGGCTGACTTCCTGTTTGGATATTTGATTAGATCCGAATGAGAAATGTGTTTGGACCGAGGAGCGCTATATGGCCACCAAATTAGGTGCAGGTAACTCAAAGTGCCTGCCCACAATAGAAAACAATGCGATAGGGGGCGCTGTGGAGTCCCTCGGCCACGCCCAGGTCTGAGCATCTGAGAGCTCCTGACAGCAACCACTTCTGATGTGTGTGCAAAATGTCAAGACTTTTTACGCATGGCAAGGCCCTCAAAAAAGCCCATTTGCCTGAAGAAAAAGAATAAATATAGCTGCAAGCAGCAATGAACGGGCCCAAGCACCATGGGCGCAACCGCCTTGGTGGCATAGTTGCGCCAATGACATGTTTCACAATATGTACACACTTTGGAAATAATCACCTTCCTGGACAACGTATAGTGTGCACAGGAATTCCCCTTTGATCAATGAAGATGTTGCTGCTGCTATTGGAATGCATCAATGATATAAGCCTCACTTCCTATTGCCAGATGGTGGCGCTATAATATTGAGCCGTGTATGGTTCATGGATTTGATTACACTACAATAATTAACATATTTGTACGTTTTCAGCCAAATTGGAAGATGTCAAGTAAAATTAAAGCCACTTCCTGTTCCCAGATGGTGGCGCTATGCCATTGAGCCTTTCTTGGTATATGGATGAGATTACACTCCAAAAATGAACATGTGTGAAGTTTCAGCCACATCAGACAATGTAGAATGAAACAAAAATTACTTCTTGCTTGCACAGTGTAATAATATGCTCCAGTCCTGTATGGAGAGCAGAGATTAATTAATTTCAATAGATTTTACAGCGGGAGGCACAATTTACGCTTGAGAAGTCATTCGGTTATAAATATGCACTCAAAATAAAACCATTGGCGTAAAGAAACTATTCAACTTTATTGTGGCCGCACCGGGGATGGAACCGCGGACCTTGCATGTCTTAATCCACTGTCTGAACCATTAAGCTATACTGCCCTCTTATACACGTACGCCATCTATTGGCCAAAAGTTGTATGTTTCCTTTTATCCTGGTTAAATAATTTCTCTCCGAAGTGTCGGATAATATTGCATTAAACGTCGAGTTAGCCAGCATCATTCTTTTCCATTTCACCGGTAATTATGCTGCCTGAAATGCATTTGTTCAGCCAAATCTAAAGGAGATGCCAAGTCTCTGCCCTCAATCCGGTATTTTCATATTAAGTCAAAAATTCCTAGCGAAATTGTATGTTCTCTTAATTCGTGTTTAATGACAAGCAAAATAAACTAACATATCTGGCGATTTAACTGAAAGTTTTCTATTCATGTAAACAAACGTAGCTGACCTGTTTTTTGACTCACACAGACAGTGGACAGGCTGGCTGCTGTTAGCCAATGCGCGTCATCTCGCAACGACCTGCATGCCATACCTTTGTTGAACATAACGGTCTCATGTTAACACAGAGTTCGACCAGAGCCATCTCAAACGTTAACGTTTCTTTTTGACTTTTGACTCTTTTAAATATATGCTACTCTCCTGCCAGTTAAAGACAGTCATTAAATGTCTTTAATATTTATTTCAGATATTCTATTCAAAAATGAAAATAGATGCAAAGAAACGTCGGGCTGGGTGTTGTCAATACATTTTGTCACGTAGGCTGCAGCTGTAAATCATACATCGTTATGCCTACTGGCTCGCTAGAAAAAGAAAAAAAAAACCTATCGTTGAAAAATCAGTTGAAGGAAGAAAAATATAAAAGTTCCACTTTCTGCCAATAAATGGAATCCCCGTATCAGAAATGGGGGGAAGTTACAGCGACGCAGTTAGTCTGTGAGTAGAATAGATTGTGTAGACAACTTCACTGTTTCCACAAAGGAACCAAAAATGTGCTTTTTAACAGGACTTGGTCAGTCTAATGATATAAATGCTAGCATTCGATTATGGTCAACGGTACCGAAAATGGGCGTTGCACCAGCCATCATAACAAATGTCCCAATATAGGATCGATTTAAACCTCTATATATTTTTATTTCACGTTGACAGTGTAGGCTATTATGTGTATTCCGACGCGAATTACATTTAATTGGGTTACGGCATTCACTTCAATCGAATGAAGTCAAATAGAAACGGCTCGAATTCCTTAATAAGGCTTCTTGGTTTTCAAGCTAACTTTCCGAACAGCTGTTTTGTATTGAGTCCTTAAAATGCTACAACACGATTTTTTTTAAACCAAATAACATTGAACGTCATTGCAAGATATGCATTATATGTGTTAATCTTTGAAATATATGCTACTTTCCTGCCAGTAAAAGCCTGTCTTTTATTTTAGTTATTCAATCCATATAATTAAGGTAGATGAGAAAAAACGTTGCTGTGGGCTGGGTGTTGTCAGTACATTTTGTTACGTAGGCTGCCGCTGTTACTCATACATCGTTATGGTTACTGGCTCGCAAAAAGAAACAAAACTTGTCATTGACGAATTACTTGAGAAACAATACCAACTTTTGCCAGTAGATGGCAGTCGCGTATTAGAAATGGGAGAGTCATTTGCGACTTGCGTTGAAGTTTTAAGACTGGATATAATGAGTCTCCAGCGAAAATAGTGAACTATTATTGCTTAATGGATGTGATGACACTCCAACAATGAACATATGTGAAAAGTGTTAGCCTCAAAATCAGGCAATGTAGAATTGAATACCTTTTTAAAATTATTTAATACATAATTGTATTAAAACATGAACTGTTTGGGCAGCATTACAAGTTAATTTTAAGGCTGACCATAGCCATACCATTCCAAGATATTAAAAATCAGTTCATAGTTGTGTGTCAGGGCTATAATATCATGCTGACCACATTTTGTGTGAATGTGATGAACCCCCTAGGAAGAGTATTTCAAAGTTTGGTACGTGAAAAAACACTTAAAAACACACAAAATCCAAAATAGCTCACTTCCTGTTGGGAAAAGTTAAGGGATGCAAATGAGAAATGTGTGTGTCTTGAGGAGACCCTTATGCCAACCAGACGTGGTGCATTTCCGTGAAAGTATATGTCCACAATATTAGAAAAAAGCCATAGGGGGCGCTGTGTAGCCACGCCCAGATGAATGTGGATATGGATGTGATTGCACTCCAAAAGTGAATATATTTGTAAAATATCAGCCCGATCAGATGATGTAGAACGGAATTAAGCCCACTTCCTGTTTTTGGGCGTAACATGTGTATTATACGCCTCGCCATTGCCAAACCGTTTGAGATATCAAAAATCCTTTCGTCATTTAGGGTCAGGACTATTCTAAGATCATGATGACTACATTTGGTGTAAATGTGATGAATACCCTAGCAGGAACGCATACAAACATGATAAAAACCTCACTTCCGTTGCCAGATGGTGGCGCTATAACATTGATTTCTTCTTGGTATATGGATGTGATTACACTCTAACAGTGAACATATTTGTAAAATATCAGCCAGATCAGACAATGTAGACCATGAATTTATGGCTACTTCCTGTTGGCGCGGCGTGACATGAAAATTTTATGCCTCGCCATGACCATACCGTTTGAGATATCAAAAATATCCTTTGGAATTAGTATCATGACTATCCTGAGACCACTTTGACCACATTTCCTGTGAATGCAATGAACCCCCTAGGAGGAGTACTTAAAAGTGTAGTACGTGTAAAATGCACAAAATTCAGAATGGCTGACTTCCTGTTCACATATTTGAGTCGATGCGAATGAGAAATGTGTTTGTCCAGAGGAGGCCCACATGCATACCAAATTAGGTGAAGGTAGCTCAAAGTGCCTGTCCACAATAGAAGACAAAGCATTAGGGGGCGCTGTGGAGTCCCTCGGCCACGCCCAGGTCTGAGCATCTGATACATCCTGACAGCCAACACTTCTCATGTGTGTGCAAAATTCCGTGAGTTTTCATCCATGGCAAGCACCTCAAAAATGCAAAATACATTGAAAAAAAAGAGAATAATAATTATAGGGGGCGCTGTCTAGCCACGCCCCGATTTATATGTATATATTTCATATTGTACTCTAACAGTGAACATATTTGTAAAATATCAGCCAGATCGGACGATGTCAAAAAAAAAGTCATTTTTTTTCACGCAATATGTGTACTGTACGACTCGCCATTTCCATACCGTTTGAGATATCAAAAATCCCTTCACAGCTTATGGTCATGACTATGCTAAGATCATGCGGACCACATTTCGTGTGAATGTGATGAATGCCCTAGCAGGAAGGCATACAAATATGATAAAGACCTCACTTCCTGTTGCCAGATGGTGGCGCTATAACATTGACCCGTTCTTGGGATATGGATGTGATTATACTCCAACAATAAACGTATTTCTAAAATATCAGCCAGATCAGACAATGTAGACCATGAAATTACGGCCACTTCCTGTTGGCGCGGCGTGACATAAAAATTCTACGCCTCCCCAGGACCGTCCCGTTTGAGCTATCAAAAATATCCTGGCAATTTAGCATCATGAATAGCCTGAGACCATTCTGACCACAGGTGGTGTGAATGTGATGAACCCCCTAGGAGGAGTACTTAAAAGTGCAGTACATGTAAAACGCACAAAATCCAAAATTGCTGACTTCCTGTTTATATATTTGATTAGATGCAAATTATAAATGTTTTTGTTCCGAGGAGTGCTATATGTGTACTAAATTTTGTGAAGGTAGCTCAAAGTGCCTGCCCACAATAGATGACAATGCGATAGGGGGCGCTGTGGAGTCTCTCGGCCACGCCCAGCTTTGAGCATCTAATCAATCCTGAAGGTCCTCATTTCTGATGTGTGTGCAAAATTCCCAGACTTTTTATGCATGGCAAGCACCTCAAAAAGGCCCATTTGCATATAGAAAAAAGAATAATAATAATAATAATAATAATAATAATAATAATAATAATAATCTTTACAATAACAATAGGGTCCTTCGCACCCTACGGTGCTTGGGCCCTAATAATAATAAATATAGCTGCAAGCAGCAATGAACGGGCCCAAGCCCCATGGGGGCAACCGCCTTGGTGGCATAGTTCTGCCAATGACATGTTTCACAACATGTACACACTTTGGAATAATCACCTTCCTGGACAACGTATAGTGTGCACAGGAATTTCCATTTGATCAATGAAGATGTTGGCGCTGCTATTGGAATGCATCAATTATATAAGCCTCACTTCCTGTTGCCAGATGGTGGCGCTATATTATTGATCCGTGTATGTTTTTTGAATTTGATTACACTCCAGAAATAAACATATTTGTACATTTTCAGCCACATCGGAAGATGTTCAGCGAAATTAAGGTCAATTCCTGTTTCCAGATGATGCTGCTATAACATTGAGTCGTTTTTGGAATATGGATTTGATTACACTCCAACACTGAGCATCTGTGTAAAGTTGCAGTCACATCAGACATTGGAGAATTTAAGTATGACCACTTCCTGTTTGTCTGGCATGATGTGTTTATCTGCCTGACCATAGCTATATCATCCCAGTAAATCAAAAATCTGTTTTGTCAGGACCATCCTAGCATCATGCTGACCACATTTACCGTGAATGTCATGAACCCATTGAAAAATAATGCTTAAGAATGCAATATAAGGCTCACTTCCTGTTGCCAGCGGGTGGCGCTTTGCCATTTAGCCTTTATTGGAAAATGGATGAGATTACACTCCAAAAATGAACGTGTGAAGTTTCAGCCACAACAGACAATGTAGAATGAAATAAAAATAACGTCTTGCTTGCACATTGTGATAACATGCTACAGTCCTGTATGGAGAGCAGAGATTAATTAATTTCCATAGTTTTTACACGGGGAGGCACAATTTATGCTTGAAAAGTCATTAGGCCATAAACATGCACTCAAAATGAAAACAATTGGCTTCAAGAAACTATTCAAATTCATTGTGGCTGCAGCGGGGATCGAACGGCTGAATTTGCGTGCCTTAATCCACCGCCCTAACCATTACACTATACTGCCCGCTTATACACGGGTGCCATCTATTGGCCAAATGTCTCCTTTTATCTTGGTTTAATAATTTCTCTACGAAGTGTCGGATAATATTGCACGAAACGTCTAGTTAACCAGCATCATTCTTTTCCATTTCACTGGTAATTATGCTGCCTGAAACGCATTTGTTCAGCCAAATCTAAAAGATGCCAACTCTCTGCCCTCAATACAGTATTTTCATATTAATTTACCATTCCTAGCGAAATTGTATGTTCTCTTAATTCGTGTTTAATGACAAGCCTAATAAACTAACATAGCTGGCGATTTAACTGAAAGTTTTCTATTCATGTAAACCAACGTAGCTGACCTGTTTTTTGACTCACACAGACAGTGGACTGGCTGGCTGCTGTTAGCCCGTGCGTGTCATCTCGCAACGACCTGCATGTGATACCTTTGTTGAACAAAACGGTCTCATGTTAACACAGCGTTCGAGCAGAGCCACCTCAGACGCTAAAGTTTCTTTTTGACTTCATGTGTTAATCTTTTAAAAATATGATACTCTCCTGCCAGTTAAAGCCTGTCTTTAAGTCTTTAAATGTCTTTCATATTTCTTTTAGTTATTCAATTCATGTAATGAAAATAGATGCAAAGAAACGTCGGGCTGGGTGTTGTCAATACATTTTGTCACGTAGGCTGCAGCTGTAAATCATACATCGTTATGCCTACTGGCTCGCTAGAAAAAAACAAAAACCTATCGTTGAAAAATCACTTGAAGGAAGAAAAAAATGAAAGTACCACTTTCTGCCAATAAATTGAATCGCCGTATCAGAAATGGGGGGAAGTTACAGCGACGCAGTTAGTCTGTGAGTAGAACAGATTGTGTAGACAACTTCACTGTTTCCACAAAGGTGATGTGCTTTTTAACAGGACTTGGTCAGTGTAATGATATAAATGCTAGCATTCGATTATGGTCAACGGTACCGAAAATGCCCGTTGCACCAGCCATCATAACAAATGTCCCAATATAGGTTCGATTTAAACCTCTATATATTTTTATTTCACGTTGACAGTGTAGGCTATTATGTGTATTCCGACGCGAATTACATTTAATTGGGTTACGGCATTCACTTCAACCGAATGAAGTCAAATAGAAACGGCTCGAATTCCTTAATAAGGCTTCTTGGTTTTCAAGCTAACTTTCCGAACAGCTGTTTTGTATTGAGTCCTTAAAATGCTACAACACGGGTTTTTTTAAACCAAATAACATTGAACGTCATTGCAAGATATATGCAATACCAACTTTTGCCAGTAGATGGCAGTCGCGTATTAGAAATGGGAGAGTCATTTGCGACTTGCGTTGAAGTTTTAAGACTGGATATAATGAGTCTCCAGCGAAAATAGTGAACTATTATTGCTTAATGGATGTGATGACACTCCAACAATGAACATATGTGAAAAGTTGTAGCCTCAAAATCAGGCAATGTAGAATTTAATACCTTTTTGAAATTATTTAATACATAATTGTATTAAAACATGAACTGTTTGGGCAGCATTACAAGTTAATTTTAAGGCTGACCATAGCCATACCATTCCAAGATATTAAAAATCAGTTCATAGTTGTGTGTCAGGGCTATAATATCATGCTGACCACATTTTGTGTGAATGTGATGAACCCCCTAGGAAGAGTATTTCAAAGTTTGGTACTTGAAAAAACACTTAAAAACACACAAAATCCAAAATAGCTCACTTCCTGTTGGGAAAAGTTAAGGGATGCAAATGAGAAATGTGTGTGTCTTGAGGAGACCCTTATGCCTACCAGACGTGGTGCATTTACGTGAAAGTATATGTCCACAATATTAGAAAAAAGCCATAGGGGGCGCTGTGTAGCCACGCCCAGATGAATGTGGATATGGATGTAATTGCACTCCAAAAGTGAATATATTTGTAAAATATCAGCCCGATCAGATGATGTAGAACGGAATTAAGCCCACTTCCTGTTTTTGGGTGTAACGTGTGTATTATACGCCTCGCCATTGCCAAACCGTTTGAGATATCAAAAATCCTTTCGTCATTTAGGGTCAGGACTATTCTAAGATCATGATGACTACATTTGGTGTGAATGTGATGAATACCCTAGCAGGAACGCATACAAACATGATAAAAACGTCACTTCCGTTGCCAGATGGTGGCGCTATAACATTGATTTCTTCTTGGTATTTGGATGTGATTACACTCTCACATTGAACATATTTGTAAAATATCAGCCAGATCAGACAATGTAGACCATGAATTTATGGCTACTTCCTGTTGGCGCGGCGTGACATGAAAATTGTACGCCTCGCCATGACCATACCGTTTGAGATATCAAAAATATCCTTTGGAATTAGTATCATGACTATCCTGAGACCACTTTGACTACATTTCGTGTGAATGCAATGAACGCCCTAGGAGGAGTACTTAAAAGTGTAGTACGTGTAAAATGCACAAAATTCAAAATGGCTGACTTCCTGTTCACATATTTGATTCGATGCGAATGAGAAATGTGTTTGTCCAGAGGAGCCCCACAAGCCCACCAAATTAGGTGAAGGTAGCTCAAAGTGCCTGTCCACAATAGAAGACAAAGCAATAGGGGGCGCTGTGGAGTCCCTTGGCCACGCCCAGGTCTGAGCATCTGACAGTTCCTGAGAGACACCACTTCTCATGTGTGTGCAAAATTCCATGAGTTTTCATCCATGGCAAGCACCTCAAAAATGCAAAATACATTGAAAAAAAAGAGAATAATAATTATAGGGGGCGCTGTCTAGCCACGCCCCGATTGATATGTATATATTTGATATTGTATTCCAACAGTGAACATATTTCTAAAATATCAGCCAGATCGGACGATATCGAAAAAAAAGTCATTTTTTTGCACGCACTATGTCTACTCTACGACTCGCCATTTCCATACCGTTTGAGATATCAAAAATCCCTTCGCAATTTAGTGTAAGGACTATCTTAAGATCATGCTGACCACATTTGGTGTGAATGTGATGAATGCCCTAGCAGGAAGGCATACAAATATGATGAAGACCACACTTCCTGTTGCCAGATGGTGGCGCTATAACATTGACCCGTTCTTGGGACATGGATGTGTTTATACTCCAACAGTAAACGTATTTCTAAAATATCAGCCAGATCAGACGATGTCGACCATGAAATTACGGCCACTTCCTGTTGGCGTGGCGTGACATAAAAATTGTAATCCTCCCCGTGACTGTCCCGTTTGAGCTATCAAAAATATCCTGGCAATTTAGCATCATGACTATCCTGAGACCATTCTGACCACAGTTGGTGTGAATGGGATGAACCCCCTAGGAGGAGTACTTAAAAGTGTAGAACGTGTAAAACGCACAAAATCCAAAATGGCTGACTTCCTGTTTGGATATTTGATTAGATGCGAATTTGAAATGTGTTTGCCCTGAGGAGTGCTATATGCATACTAAATATGGTGCAGGTAGCTCAAAGTGCCTGCCCACAATAGAAGACAATGCGATAGGGGGCGCTGTGGAGTCCCTCAGCGACGCCCAGGTCTGAGCATGTGAGAGATCCTGACAGCCACCACTTCTGATGTGTGTGAAAAATTCTGTGAGTTTTCATTCATGGCAAGCACCTCAAAAATGCACAAAACATTGAAAAAAAAAGAATAATAATAATAAATATAGCTGCAAGCAGCAATGAACGGGCCCAAGCACCATGGGCGCAACCGCCTTGGTGGCATAGTTCTGCCAATGACATGTTTCACAACATGTACACACTTTGGAAATAATCACCTTCCTGGACAACGTATAGTGTGCACAGGAATTCCCCTTTGATCAATGAAGATGTTTCTGCTGCTATTGGAATGCATCAATGATATAAGCCTCACTTCCTATTGCCAGATGGTGGCGCTATAATATTGAGCCGTGTATGGTTCATGGATTTGATTTCACTCCAATAATTAACATATTTGTACATTTTCAGCCAAATTGGAAGATGTCAAGTAAAATTTAAGCCACTTCCTGTTGCCAGATGGTGGCGGTATAATATTGAGCCGTGTATGGTTCATGGATTTGATTACACTCCAATTATTAACATATTTGTCCATTTTCAGCCAAATTGGAAGATGTCAAGTAAAATTAAAGCCACTTCCTGTTGCCAGATGGTGGCGCTATGCCATTGAGCCTTTCTTGGTATATGGATGAGATTACACTCCAAAAATGAACATGTGTGAAGTTTCTGCCACATCAGACAATGTCGAATGAAACAAAAAATACTTCTTGCTTGCACAGTGTAATAATATGCTCCAGTCCTGTATGGAGAGCAGAGATTAATTAATTTCAATAGATTTTACAGCGGGAGGCACAATTTACGCTTGAGAAGTCATTCGGTTATAAATATGCACTCAAAATAAAACCATTGGCGTAAAGAAACTATTCAACTTTATTGTGGCCGCACCGGGGATGGAACCGCGGACCTTGCATGTCTTAATCCACTGTCTGAACCATTAAGCTATACTGCCCTCTTATACACGTACGTTATCTATTGGCCAAAAGTTGTATGTTTCCTTTCATCCTGGTTAAATAATTTCTCTCCGAAGTGTCGGATAATATTGCATTAAACGTCGAGTTAGCCAGCATCATTCTTTTCCATTTCACCGGTAATTATGCTGCCTGAAACGCATTTGTTCAGCCAAATCTAAAGGAGATGCCAAGTCTCTGCCCTCAATCCGGTATTTTCATATTAAGTCAAAAATTCCTAGCGAAATTGTATGTTCTCTTAATTCGTGTTTAATGACAAGCCTAATAAACTAACATATCTGGCGATTTAACTGAAAGTTTTCTATTCATGTAAACAAACGTAGCTGACCTGTTTTTTTGACTCACACAGACAGTGGACAGGCTGGCTGCTGTTAGCCAATGCGCGTCATCTCGCAACGACCTGCATGCCATACCTTTGTTGAACATAACGGTCTCATGTTAACACAGAGTTCGACCAGAGCCATCTCAAACGTTAACGTTTCTTTTTGACTTTTGACTCTTTTAAATATATGCTACTCTCCTGCCAGTTAAAGACAGTCATTAAATGTCTTTAATATTTATTTCAGATATTCAATTCATATAATGAAAATAGATGCAAAGAAACGTCGGGCTGGGTGTTGTCAATACATTTTGTCACGTAGGCTGCAGCTGTAAATCATACATCGTTATGCCTACTGCTGCTAGAAAAAAACAAAAACCTATCGTTGAAAAATCACTTGAAGGAAGAAAAAAAAAAAGTACCACTTTCAGCAAATAAATGGAATCCCCGTATCAGAAATGGGGGGAAGTTACAGCGACGCAGTTAGTCTGTGAGTAGAATAGATTATGTAGACAACTTCACTGTTTCCACAAAGGAACCAAAAATGTGCTTTTTAACAGGACTTGGTCAGTGTAATGATATAAATGCTAGCATTCGATTATGGTCAACGGTACCGAAAATGCCCGTTGCACCAGCCATCATAACAAATGTCCCAATATAGGATCGATTTAAACCTCTATATATTTTTATTTCACGTTCACAGTGTAGGCGATTGTGTGTATTCCGACGCGAATTACATTTAATTGGGTTACGGCATTCACTTCAATCGAATGAAGTCAAATAGAAACGGCTCGAATTCTTTAATAACGCTTCTTGGTTTTCAAGCCAACTTTCCGAACAGCTGTTTTGTATTGAGTCCTTAAAATGCTACAACACGGTTTTTTATAAACCAAATAACATTGAACGTCATTGCAAGATATATACAATACCAACTTTTGCCAGTAGATGGCAGTCGCGTATTAGAAATGGGAGAGTCATTTGCGACTTGCGTTGAAGTTTTAAGACTGGATATAATGAGTCTCCAGCGAAAATAGTGAACTATTATTGCTTAATGGATGTGATGACACTCAAACAAGGAACATATGTGAAAAGTTGTAGCCTCAAAATCAGGCAATGTAGAATTTAATACCTTTTTGAAATTATTTAATACATAATTGTATTAAAACATGAACTGTTTGGGCAGCATTACAAGTTAATTTTAAGGCTGACCATAGCCATACCATTCCAAGATATTAAAAATCAGTTCATAGTTGTGTGTCAGGGCTATAATATCATGCTGACCACATTTTGTGTGAATGTGATGAACCCCCTAGGAAGAGTATTTCAAACTTTGGTACGTGAAAAAACACTTAAAAACACACAAAATCCAAAATAGCTCACTTCCTGTTGGGAAAAGTTAAGGGATGCAAATGAGAAATGTGTGTGTCTTGAGGAGACCCTTATGTCTACCAGACGTGGTGCATTTACGTGAAAGTATATGTCCACAATATTAGAAAAAAGCCATAGGGGGCGCTGTGTAGCCACGCCCAGATGAATGTGGATATGGATGTGATTGCACTCCAAACGTGAATATATTTGTAAAATATCAGCCCGATCAGATGATGTAGAACGGAATTAAGCCCACTTCCTGTTTTTGGGCGTAACGTGTGTATTATACGCCTCGCCATTGCCAAACCGTTTGAGATATCAAAAATCCTTTCGTCATTTAGGGTCAGGACTATTCTAAGATCATGATGACTACATTTGGTGTGAATGTGATGAATACCCTAGCAGGAACGCATACAAACATGATAAAAACCTCACTTCCGTTGCCAGATGGTGGCGCTATAACATTGATTTCTTCTTGGTATTTGGATGTGATTACACTCTAACAGTGAACATATTTGTAAAATATCAGCCAGATCAGACAATGTAGAGCATGAATTTATGGCTACTTCCTGTTGGCGCGGCGTGACATGAAAATTGTACACCTCGCCATGACCATACCGTTTGAGATATCAAAAATATCCTTTGGAATTAGTATCAGGACTATCCTAAGACCACTTTGACCACATTTCGTGTGAATGCAATGAACCCCCTAGGAGGAGTACTTAAAAGTGTAGTACGTGTAAAATGCACAAAATTCAAAATGGCTGACTTCCTGTTCACATATTTGATTCGATGCGAAAGAGAAATGTGTTTGTCCAGAGGAGCCCCACATGCATACCAAATTAGGTGAAGGTAGCTCAAAGTGCCTGTCCACAATAGAAGACAAAGCATTAGGGGGCGCTGTGGAGTCCCTCGGCCACGCCCAGGTCTGAGCATCTGATACGTCCTGACAGCCAACACTTCTCATGTGTGTGCAAAATTCCGTGAGTTTCCATCCATGGCAAGCACCTCAAAAATGCAAAATACATTGAAAAAAAAGAGAATAATAATTATAGGGGGCGCTGTTTAGCCACGCCCCGATTGATATGTACATATTTCATATTGTACTCCAACAGTGAACATATATGTAAAATATCAGCCAGATCGGACGATGTCGAAAAAAAAGTCATTTTTTTGCACGCAATATGTGTACTTTACGACTCGCCATTTCCATACCGTTTGAGATATCAAAAATCCCTTCACAGCTTATGGTTATGACTATCCTAAGATCATGCTGACCACATTTCGTGTGAATGTGATGAATGCCCTAGCAGGAAGGCATTCAAATATGATGAAGACCTCACTTCCTGTTGCCAGATGGTGGCGCTATAACATTGACCCGTTCTTGGGATATGGATGTGATTAGCCTCCAACAATAAACGTATTTCTAAAATATCAGCCAGATCAGACGATGTAGACCATGAAATTACGGCCACTTCCTGTTGGCGTGGCGTGACATAAAAATTATACGCCTCCCCAGGACCGTCCCGTTTGAGCTATCAAAAATATCCTGGCAATTTAGCATCATGAATATCCTGAGACCATTCTGACCACAGGTGGTGTGAATGTGATGAACCCCCTAGGAGGAGTACTTAAAAGTGCAGTACGTGTAAAACGCACAAAATCCAAAATGGCTGACTTCCTGTTTGTATATTTGATTAGATGCGAATGAGAAATGTGTTTGGACCGAGGAGTGCTATATGCGTACTAAATTTTGTGAAAGTAGCTCAAAGTGCCTGCCCACAATAGATGACAATGCGATAGGGGGCGCTGTGGAGTCCCTCAGCCACGCCCAGGTCTGAGCATCTGAGACAACCTGACAGCCACCACTTCTGATGTGTGTGCAAAATTCTGTGAGTTTTCATCCATGGCAAGCACCTCAAAAATGCACAAAACATTGAAAAAAAAAGAATAATAATAATAATAATAATAATAATAAATATAGCTGCAAGCAGCAATGAACGGGCCCAAGCACCATGGGCGCAACCGCCTTGGTGGCATAGTTGTGCCAATGACTTGTTTCACAATATGTACACACTTTGGAAATAATCATCTTCCTGGACAACGTATAGTGTGCACAGGAATTCCCCTTTGATCAATGAAGATGTTTCTGCTGCTATTGGAATGCATCAATGATATAAGCCTCGCTTCCTATTGCCAGATGGTGGCGCTATAATATTGAGCCGTGTATGGTTTATGGATTTGATTTCACTCCAATAATTAACATATTTGTACATTTTCAGCCAAATTGGAAGATGTCAAGTAAAATTTAAGCCACTTCCTGTTGCCAGATGGTGGCGGTATAATATTGAGCCGTGTATGGTTCATGGATTTGATTACACTCCAATAATTAACATATTTGTCCATTTTCAGCCAAATTGGAAGATGTCAAGTAAAATTAAAGCCACTTCCTGTTGCCAGATGGTGGCGCTATGCCATTGAGCCTTTCTTGGTATATTGATGAGATTACACTCCAAAAATGAACATGTGTGAAGTTTCTGCCACATCAGACAATGTAGAATGAAACAAAAATTACTTCTTGCTTGCACAGTGTAATAATATGCTCCAGTCCTGTATGGAGAGCAGAGATTAATTAATTTCAATAGATTTTACAGCGGGAGGCACAATTTACGCTTGAGAAGTCATTCGGTTATAAATATGCACTCAAAATAAAACCATTGGCGTAAAGAAACTATTCAACTTTATTGTGGCCGCACCGGGGATGGAACCGCGGACCTTGCATGTCTTAATCCACTGTCTGAACCATTAAGCTATACTGCCCTCTTATACACGTACGTTATCTATTGGCCAAAAGTTGTATGTTTCCTTTCATCCTGGTTAAATAATTTCTCTCCGAAGTGTCGGATAATATTGCATTAAACGTCGAGTTAGCCAGCATCATTCTTTTCCATTTCACCTGTAATTATGCTGCCTGAAACGCATTTGTTCAGCCAAATCTAAAGGAGATGCCAAGTCTCTGCCCTCAATCCGGTATTTTCATATTAAGTCAAAAATTCCTAGCGAAATTGTATGTTCTCTTAATTCGTGTTTAATGACAAGCAAAATAAACTAACATATCTGGCGATTTAACTGAAAGTTTTCTATTCATGTAAACAAACGTAGCTGACCTGTTTTTTTGACTCACACAGACAGTGGACAGGCTGGCTGCTGTTAGCCAATGCGCGTCATCTCGCAACGACCTGCATGCCATACCTTTGTTGAACATAACGGTCTCATGTTAACACAGAGTTCGACCAGAGCCATCTCAAACGTTAACGTTTCTTTTTGACTTTTGACTCTTTTAAATATATGCTACTCTCCTGCCAGTTAAAGACAGTCATTAAATGTCTTTAATATTTACTTCAGATATTCTATTCAAAAATGAAAATAGATGCAAAGAAACGTCGGGCTGGGTGTTGTCAATACATTTTGTCACGTAGGCTGCAGCTGTAAATCATACATCGTTATGCCTACTGGCTCGCTAGAAAAAAAACAAAAACCTATCGTTGAAAAATCACTTGAAGGAAGAAAAATATAAAAGTTCCACTTTCTGCCAATAAATGGAATCCCCGTATCAGAAATGGGGGGAAGTTACAGCGACGCAGTTAGTCTGTGAGTAGAATAGATTGTGTAGACAACTTCACTGTTTCCACAAAGGTGATGTGCTTTTTAACAGGACTTGGTCAGTGTAATGATATAAATGCTAGCATTCGATTATGGTCAACGGTACCGAAAATGCCCGTTGCACCAGCCATCATAACAAATGTCCCAATATAGGATCGATTTAAACCTCTATATATTTTTATTTCACGTTGACAGTGTAGGCTATTATGTGTATTCCGACGCGAATTACATTTAATTGGGTTACGGCATTCACTTCAACCGAATGAAGTCAAATAGAAACGGCTCGAATTCCTTAATAAGGCTTCTTGATTTTCAAGCTAACTTTCCGAACAGCTGTTTTGTATTGAGTCCTTAAAATGCTACAACACGGTTTTTTTTAAACCAAATAACATTGAACGTCATTGCAAGATATATGCAATACCAACTTTTGCCAGTAGATGGCAGTCGCGTATTAGAAATGGGAGAGTCATTTGCGACTTGCGTTGAAGTTTTAAGACTGGATATAATGAGTCTCCAGCGAAAATAGTGAACTATTATTGCTTAATGGATGTGATGACACTCCAACAATGAACATATGTGAAAAGTTGTAGCCTCAAAATCAGGCAATGTAGAATTTAATACCTTTATGAAATTATTTAATACATAATTGTATTAAAACATGAACTGTTTGGGCAGCATTTCAAGTTAATTTTAAGGCTGACCATAGCCATACCATTCCAAGATATTAAAAATCAGTTCATAGTTGTGTGTCAGGGCTATAATATCATGCTGACCACATTTTGTGTGAATGTGATGAACCCCCTAAGAAGAGTATTTCAAAGTTTGGTACGTGAAAAAACACTTAAAAACACACAAAATCCAAAATAGCTCACTTCCTGTTGGGAAAAGTTAAGGGATGCAAATGAGAAATGTGTGTGTCTTGAGGAGACCCTTATGCCTACCAGACGTGGTGCATTTACGTGAAAGTATATGTCCACAATATTAGAAAAAAGCCATAGGGGGCGCTGTGTAGCCACGCCCAGATGAATGTGGATATGGATGTGATTGCACTCCAAAAGTGAATATATTTGTAAAATATCAGCCCGATCAGATGATGTAGAACGGAATTAAGCCCACTTCCTGTTTTTGGGCGTAATGTGTGTATTATACGCCTCGCCATTGCCAAACCGTTTGAGATATCAAAAATCCTTTCGTCATTTAGGGTCGGAACTATTCTAAGATCATGACGACTACATTTGGTGTGAATGTGATGAATACCTTAGCAGGAACTCATAAAAACATGATAAAAACCTCACGTCCGTTGCCAGATGGTGGCGCTATAACATTGATTTCTTCTTGGTATATGGATGTGATTACACTCTAACAGTGAACATATTTGTAAAATATCAGCCAGATCAGACAATGTAGATCATGAATTTATGGCAACTTCCTGTTGGCGCGGCGTGACATGAAAATTGTACGCCTCGCCATGACCATACCGTTTGAGATATCAAAAATATCCTTTGGAATTAGTATCATGACTATCCTGAGACCACTTTGACCACATTTCGTGTGAATGCAATGAACCCCCTAGGAGGAGTACTTAAAAGTGTAGTACGTGTAAAATGCACAAAATTCAAAATGGCTGACTTCCTGTTTACATATTTGATTCGATACGAATGAGAAATGTGTTTGTTCAGAGGAGCCCCACATGCATACCAAATTAGGTGAAGGTAGCTCAAAGTGCCTGTCCACAATAGAAGACAAAGCATTAGGGGGCGCTGTGGAGTTCCTTGGCCACGCCCAGGTCTGAGCATCTGATACATCCTGACAGCCAACACTTCTCATGTGTGTGCAAAATTCTGTGAGTTTCCATCCATGGTAAGCACCTGAAAAATGCAAAACACATTGAAAAAAAAGAGAATAATAATTATAGGGGGCGCTGTCTAGCCACGCCCCGATTGATATGTATATATCTGATATTGTACTGCTACAGTGAACATATTTGTAAAATATCAGCCAGATCGGACGATGTCGAAAAAAAAGTCATTTTTTTTAACGCGATATGTGTACTGTACGACTCGCCATTTCCATACCGTTTGAGAAATCAAAAATCCCTTCACAACTTAGCGTAAGGACTATCTTAAGATCATGCTGACCGCATTTGGTGTGAATGTGCTGAATGCCCTAGCAGGAATGCATACAAATATGTTAAAGACCTCACTTCCTGTTGCCAGATGGTGGCGCTATAACATTGACCTGTTCTTGGGATATGGATGTGATTATAGTCCAACAATAAACGTATTTCTAAAATATCAGCCAGATCAGACGATATAGACCATGAAATTATGGCCACTTCCTGTTGGCGCGGCGTGACATAAAAATTGTACTCCTCCCCATGACCGTCCCGTTTGAGCTATCAAAAATATCCTGGCAATTTAGCATCATGACTATCCTGAGACCATTCTGACCACAGGTGGTGTGAATGCGATGAACCCCCTAGGAGGAGTACTTAAAAGTGTAGTACGTGTAAAACTCAGAAAATCCAAAATGGCTGACTTCCTGTTTGGATATTTGATTAGATCCGAATGAGAAATGTGTTTGGACCGAGGACCGCTATATGGCCACCAAATTAGGTGCAGGTAGCTCAAAGTGCCTGCCCACAATAGAAGACAATGCGATAGGGGGCGCTGTGGAGTCCCTCGGCCACGCCCAGGTCTGAGCATCTGAGAGCTCCTGACAGCAACCACTTCTGATGTGTGGGCAAAATGTCAAGACTTTTTACACATGGCAAGGCCCTCAAAAAAGCCCATTTGCCTGAAGAAAAAGAATAATAATAATAATAATAATAATAATAATAATAAATATAGCTGCAAGCAGCAATGAACGGGCCCAAGCACCATGGGCGCAACCGCCTTGGTGGCATAGTTGTGCCAATGACATGTTTCACAATATGTACACACTTTGGAAATAATCACCTTCCTGGACAACGTATAGTGTGCACAGGAATTCCCCTTTGATCAATGAAGATGTTTCTGCTGCTATTGGAATGCATCAATGATATAAGCCTCACTTCCTATTGCCAGATGGTGGCGCTATAATATTGAGCCGTGTATGATTTATGGATTTGATTTCACTCCAATAATTAACATATTTGTACATTTTCAGCCAAATTGGAAGATGTCACGTAAAATTTAAGCCACTTCCTGTTGCCAGATGGTGGCGGTATAATATTGAGCCGTGAATGGTTCATGGATTTGATTACACTCCAATAATTAACATATTTGTACATTTTCAGCCAAATTGGAAGATGTCAAGTAAAATTAAAGCCACTTCCTGTTGCCAGATGGTGGCGCTATGCCATTGAGCCTTTCTTGGTATATGGATGAGATTACACTCCAAAAATGAACATGTGTGAAGTTTCTGCCACATCAGACAATGTAGAATGAAACAAAAATTACTTCTTGCTTGCACAGTGTAATAATATGCTCCAGTCCTGTATGGAGAGCAGAGATTAATTAATTTCAATAGATTTTACAGCGGGAGGCACAATTTACGCTTGAGAAGTCATTCGGTTATAAATATGCACTCAAAATAAAACCATTGGCGTAAAGAAACTATTCAACTTTATTGTGGCCGCACCGGGGATGGAACCGCGGACCTTGCATGTCTTAATCCACTGTCTGAACCATTAAGCTATACTGCCCTCTTATACACGTACGTTATCTATTGGCCAAAAGTTGTATGTTTCCTTTTATCCTGGTTAAATAATTTATCTCCGAAGTGTCGGATAATATTGCATTAAACGTCGAGTTAGCCAGCATCATTCTTTTCCATTTCACCGGTAATTATGCTGCCTGAAACGCATTTGTTCAGCCAAATCTAAAGGAGATGCCAAGTCTCTGCCCTCAATCCGGTATTTTCATATTAAGTCAAAAATTCCTAGCGAAATAGTATGTTCTCTTAATTCGTGTTTAATGACAAGCAAAATAAACTAACATATCTGGCGATTTAACTGAAAGTTTTCTATTCATGTAAACAAACGTAGCTGACCTGTTTTTTGACTCACACAGACAGTGGACAGGCTGGCTGCTGTTAGCCAATGCGCGTCATCTCGCAACGACCTGCATGCCATACCTTTGTTGAACATAACGGTCTCATGTTAACACAGAGTTCGACCAGAGCCATCTCAAACGTTAACGTTTCTTTTTGACTTTTGACTCTTTTAAATATATGATACTCTCCTGCCAGTTAAAGACAGTCATTAAATGTCTTTAATATTTATTTCAGATATTCTATTAAAAAATGAAAATAGATGAAAAGAAACGTCGGGCTGGTTGTTGTCAATACATTTTGTCACGTAGGCTGCAGCTGTAAATCATACATCGTTATGCCTACTGGCTCGCTGGAAAAAAAACAAAAACCTATCGTTGAAAAATCACTTGAAGGAAGAAAAATATAAAAGTTCCACTTTCTGCCAATAAATGGAATCCCCGTATCAGAAATGGGGGGAAGTTACAGCGACGCAGTTAGTCTGTGAGTAGAATAGATTGTGTAGACAACTTCACTGTTTCCACAAAGGTGATGTGCTTTTTAACAGGACTTGGTCAGTGTAATGATATAAATGCTAGCATTCGATTATGGTCAACGGTACCGAAAATGCCCGTTGCACCAGCCATCATAACAAATGTCCCAATATAGGATCGATTTAAACCTCTATATATTTTTATTTCACGTTGACAGTGTAGGCTATTATGTGTATTCCGACGCGAATTACATTTAATTGGGTTACGGCATTCACTTCAACCGAATGAAGTCAAATAGAAACGGCTCGAAATCCATAATAAGGCTTCTTGGTTTTCAAGCTAAGTTTCCGAACAGCTGTTTTGTATTGAGTCCTTAAAATGCTACAACACGGTTTTTTATGAACCAAATAACATTGAACGTCATTGCAAGATATGCATTATATGTGTTAATCTTTGAAATATATGATACTTTCCTGCCAGTAAAAGCCTGTCTTTTATTTTAGTTATTCAATCCATATAATTAAGGTGGATGAGAAAAAACGTTGCTGTGGGCTGGGTGTTGTCAGTACATTTTGTCACGTAGGCTGCCGCTGTTACTCATACATCGTTATGGTTACTGGCTCGCAAAAAGAAACAAAACTTGTCATTGAGAAATCACTTGAGAAACAATACCAACTTTTGCCAGTAGATGGCAGTCGCGTATTAGAAATGGGAGAGTCATTTGCGACTTGCGTTGAAGTTTTAAGACTGGATATAATGAGTCTCCAGCGAAAATAGTGAACTATTATTGCTTAATGGACGTGATGACACTCCAACAATGAACATATGTGAAAAGTTGTAGCCTCAAAATCAGGCAATGTAGAATTTAATACCTTTATGAAATTATTTAATACATAATTGTATTAAAACATGAACTGTTTGGGCAGCATTTCAAGTAAATTTTAAGGCTGACCATAGCCATACCATTCCAAGATATTAAAAATCAGTTCATAGTTGTGTGTCAGGGCTATAATATCATGCTGACCACATTTTGTGTGAATGTGATGAACCCCCTAGGAAGAGTATTTCAAAGTTTGGTACGTGAAAAAACACCTAAAAACACACAAAATCCAAAATAGCTCACTTCCTGTTGAGAAAAGTTAAGGGATGCAAATGAGAAATGTGTGTGTCTTGAGGAGACCCTTATGCCTACCAGACGTGGTGCATTTACGTGAAAGTATGTGTCCACAATATTAGAAAAAAGCCATAGGGGGCGCTGTGTAGCCACGCCCAGATGAATGTGGATATGGATGTGATTGCACTCCAAAAGTGAATATATTTGTAAAATATCAGCCCGATCAGATGATGTAGAACGGAATTAAGCCCACTTCCTGTTTTTGGGCGTAACGTGTATATTATACGCCTCGCCATTGCCAAACCGTTTGAGATATCAAAAATCCTTTCGTCATTTAGGGTCGGAACTATTCTAAGATCATGATGACTACATTTGGTGTGAATGTGATGAATACCTTAGCAGGAACGCATACAAACATGATAAAAACCTCACGTCCGTTGCCAGATGGTGGCGCTATAACATTGATTTCTTCTTGGTATTTGGATGTGATTACACTCTAACAGTGAACATATTTGTAAAATATCAGCCAGATCAGACAATGTAGACCATGAATTTATGGCAACTTCCTGTTGGCGCGGCGTGACATGAAAATTGTACGCCTCGCCATGACCATACCGTTTGAGATATCAAAAATATCCTGTGGAATTAGTATCATGACTATCCTGAGACCACTTTGACCACATTTCGTGTGAATGCAATGAACCCCCTAGGAGGAGTACTTAAAAGTGTAGTACGTGTAAAATGCACAAAATTCAAAATGGCTGACTTCCTGTTTACATATTTGATTCGATGCGAATGAGAAATGTGTTTGTCCAGAGGAGCCCCACATGCGTACGAAATAAGGTGAAGGTAGCTCAAATTGCCTGTCCACAATAGAAGACAAAGCATTAGGGGGCGCTGTGGAGTCCCTTGGCCACGCCCAGGTCTGAGCATCTGATACATCCTGACAGCCAACACTTCTCATGTGTGTGCAAAATTCTGTGAGTTTCCATCCATGGCAAGCACCTCAAAAATGCAAAATACATTGAAAAAAAAGAGAATAATAATTATAGGGGGCGCTGTCTAGCCACGCCCCGATTGATATGTATATATCTGATATTGTAGTGCTACTGTGAACATATTTGTAAAATATCAGCCAGATCGGACGATGTCGAAAAAAAAGTCATTTTTTTGCACGCAATATGTGTACTGTACGACTCGCCATTTCCATACCGTTTGAGATATCAAAAATCCCTTCACAACTTAGCGTAAGGACTATCTTAAGATCATGCTGTCCGCATTTGGTGTGAATGTGCTGAATGCACTAGCAGGAATGCATACAAATATGTTAAAGACCACACTTCCTGTTGCCAGATGGTGGCGCTATAACATTGACCTGTTCTTGGGATATGGATGTGATTGTAGTCCAACAATAAACAAAGTTCTAAAATATCAGCCAGATCAGACAATGTAGACCATGAAATTATGGCCACTTCCTGTTGGCGCGGCGTGACATAAAAATTGTACTCCTCCCCATGACCGTCCCGTTTGAGCTATCAAAAATATCCTGGCAATTTAGCATCATGACTATCCTGAGACCATTCTGACCACAGGTGGTGTGAATGCGATGAACCCCCTAGGAGGAGTACTTAAAAGTGTAGTACGTGTAAAACTCAGAAAATCCAAAATGGCTGACTTCCTGTTTGGATATTTGATTAGATCCGAATGAGAAATGTGTTTGGACCGAGGAGCGCTATATGGCCACCAAATTAGGTGCAGGTAGCTCAAAGTGCCTGCCCACAATAGAAGACAATGCGATAGGGGGCGCTGTGGAGTCCCTCGACCACGCCCAGGTCTGAGCATCTGAGAGCTCCTGACAGCAACCACTTCTGATGTGTGTGCAAAATGTCAAGACTTTTTACGCATGGCAAGGCCCTCAAAAAAGCCCATTTGCCTGAAGAAAAAGAATAATAATAATAATAATAATAATAATAATAATAATAATAATCCTTCCAATAACAATAGGGTCCTTCGCACCCTACGGTGCTTGGGCCCTAATAATAATAATAATAATAATAATAATCCTTCCAATAACAATAGGGTCCTTCGCACCCTACGGTGCTTGGGCCCTAATAATCCTTCCAATAACAATAGGGTCCTTCGCACCCTACGGTGCTTGGGCCCTAATAATAATAATAATCCTTCCAATAACAATAGGGTCCTTCGCACCCTACGGTGCTTGGGCCCTAATAATAATAATAATAATAATAATAATAATAATAATAATCCTTCCAATAACAATAGGGTCCTTCGCACCCTACGGTGCTTGGGCCCTAAATATAGCTGCAAGCAGCAATGAACGGGCCCAAGCACCATGGGCGCAACCGCCTTGGTGGCACAGTTGTGCCAATGACATGTTTCACAATATGTACACACTTTGGAAATAATCACCTTCCTGGACAACGTATAGTGTGCACAGGAATTTCCCTTTGATCAATGAAGATGTTGGCGCTGCTATTGGAATGCATCAATGATATAAGCCTCACTTCCTGTTGCCAGATGGTGGCGCTATATTATTGATCCGTGTATGTTTTTTGAATTTGATTAAACTCCAGAAATAAACATATTTGTACATTTTCAGCCACATCGGAAGATGTTCAGCGAAATTAAGGTCAATTCCTGTTTCCAGATAATGCTGCTATAACATTGAGTCGTTTTTGGAATATGGATTTGATTACACTCCAACACTGAGCATCTGTGTAAAGTTGCAGTCACATAAGACATTGGAGAATTTAAGTATGACCACTTCCTATTTGTCTGGCATGATGTGTTTTTTATGTGCTTGACCATAGCTATATCATCCCAGTAAATCAAAAATCTGTTTTGTCAGGACCATCCTAGCATCATGCTGACCACATTTACCGTGAATGTCATGAACCCATTGAAAAATAATGCTAAAGAATGCAATATAAGGCTCACTTCCTGTTGCCAGCGGGTGGCGCTTTGCCATTCAGCATTTATTGGAAAATGGATGAGATTACACTCCAAAAATGAACGTGTGAAGTTTCAGCCACATCAGACAATGTAGAATGAAATAAAAATAACGTCTTGCTTGCACATTGTGATAACATGCTACAGTCCTGTATGGAGAGCAGGGATTAATTAATTTCCATAGTTTTTACACGGGGAGGCACAATTTATGCTTGAAAAGTCATTAGGCCATAAATATGCACTCAAAATGAAAACAATTGGCTTCAAGAAACTATTCAAATTCATTGTGGCTGCAGCGGGGATCGAACGGCTGAATTTGCGTGCCTTAATCCACCGCCCTAACCATTACGCTATACTGCCCGCTTATACACGGGTGCCATCTATTGGCCAAATGTCTCCTTTTATCTTGGTTTAATAATTTCTCGACGAAGTGTCGGATAATATTGCACGAAACGTCTAGTTAACCAGCATCATTCTTTTCCATTTCACTGGTAATTATGCTGCCTGAAACGCATTTGTTCAGCCAAATCTAAAAGAGATGCCAACTCTCTGCACTCAATACAGTATTTTCATATTAATTTACCATTCCTAGCGAAATTGTATGTTCTCTTAATTCGTGTTTAATGACAAGCCTAATAAACTAACATAGCTGGCGATTTAACTGAAAGTTTTCTATTCATGTAAACCAACGTAGCTGACCTGTTTTTTGACTCACACAGACAGTGGACTGGCTGGCTGCTGTTAGCCCGTGCGTGTCATCTCGCAACGACCTGCATGTGATATCTTTGTTGAACTAAACGGTCTCATGTTAACACAGCGTTCGAGCAGAGCCACCTCAGACGCTAAAGTTTCTTTTTGACTTCATGTGTTAATCTTTTAAAAATATGATACTCTCCTGCCAGTTAAAGCTTGTCTTTAAGTCTTTAAATGTCTTTAATATTTATTTTAGTTATTCAATTCATGTAATGAAAATAGATGCAAAGAAACGTCGGGCTGGGTGTTGTCAATACATTTTGTCACGTAGGCTGCAGCTGTAAATCATACATCGTTATGCCTACTGGCTCGCTAGAAAAAAACAAAAACCTATCGTTGAAAAATCACTTGAAGGAAGAAAAAAATGAAAGTACCACTTTCTGCCAATAAATTGAATCGCCATATCAGAAATGGGGGGAAGTTACAGCGACGCAGTTAGTCTGTGAGTAGAACAGATTGTGTAGACAACTTCACTGTTTCCACAAAGGTGATGTGCTTTTTAACAGGACTTGGTCAGTGTAATGATATAAATGCTAGCATTCGATTATGGTCAACGGTACCGAAAATGCCCGTTGCACCAGCCATCATAACAAATGTCCCAATATAGGATCGATTTAAACCTCTATATATTTTTATTTCACGTTGACAGTGTAGGCTATTATGTGTATTCCGACGCGAATTACATTTAATTGGGTTACGGCATTCACTTCAACCGAATGAAGTCAAATAGAAACGGCTCGAATTCCTTAATAAGGCTTCTTGGTTTTCAAGCTAACTTTCCGAACAGCTGTTTTGTATTGAGTCCTTAAAATGCTACAACACGGTTTTTTTTAAACCAAATAACATTGAACGTCATTGCAAGATATATGCAATACCAACTTTTGCCAGTAGATGGCAGTCGCGTATTAGAAATGGGAGAGTCATTTGCGACTTGCGTTGAAGTTTTAAGACTGGATATAATGAGTCTCCAGCGAAAATAGTGAACTATTATTGCTTAATGGAAGTGATGACACTCCAACAATGAACATATGTGAAAAGTTGTAGCCTCAAAATCAGGCAATGTAGAATTAAATACCTTTTTGAAATTATTTAATACATAATTGTATTAAAACATGAACTGTTTGGGCAGCATTACAAGTTAATTTTAAGGCTGACCATAGCCATACCATTCCAAGATATAAAAAATCAGTTCATAGTTGTGTGTCAGGGCTATAATATCATGCTGACCACATTTTGTGTGAATGTGATGAACCCCCTAGGAAGAGTATTTCAAAGTTTGGTACGTGAAAAAACACTTAAAAACACACAAAATCCAAAATAGCTCACTTCCTGTTGGGAAAAGTTAAGGGATGCAAATGAGAAATGTGTGTGTCTTGAGGAGACCCTTATGCCTACCAGACGTGGTGCATTTACGTGAAAGTATATGTCCACAATATTAGAAAAAAGCCATAGGGGGCGCTGTGTAGCCACGCCCAGATGAATGTGGATATGGATGTGATTGCACTCCAAAAGTGAATATATTTGTAAAATATCAGCCCGATCAGATGATGTAGAACGGAATTAAGCCCACTTCCTGTTTTTGGGCGTAACGTGTGTATTATACGCCTCGCCATTGCCAAACCGTTTGAGATATCAAAAATCCTTTCGTCATTTAGGGTCAGGACTATTCTAAGATCATGATGACTACATTTGGTGTGAATGTGATGAATACCCTAGCAGGAACGCATACAAACATGATAAAAACGTCACTTCCGTTGCCAGATGGTGGCGCTATAACATTGATTTCTTCTTGGTATTTGGATGTGATTACATTCTCACATTGAACATATTTGTAAAATATCAGCTAGATCAGACAATGTAGACCATGAATTTATGGCAACTTCCTGTTGGCGCGGCGTGACATGAAAATTGTACGCCTCGACATGACCATACCGTTTGAGATATCAAAAATATCCTTTGGAATTAGTATCATGACTATCCTGAGACCACTTTGACCACATTTCGTGTGAATGCAATGAACGCCCTAGGAGGACTACTTAAAAGTGTAGTACGTGTAAAATGCACAAAATTCAAAATGGCTGACTTCCTGTTCACATATTTGATTCGATGTGAATGAGAAATGTGTTTGTCCAGAGGAGCCCCACAAGGGCACCAAATTAGGTGAAGGTAGCTCAAAGTGCCTGTCCACAATAGAAGACAAAGCAATAGGGGGCGCTGTGGAGTCCCTTGGCCACGCCCAGGTCTGAGCATCTGACAGTTCCTGAGAGACACCACTTCTCATGTGTGTGCAAAATTCCATGAGTTTTCATCCATGGCAAGCACCTCAAAAATGCACAAAACATAGAAAAAAAAGATTATAATAATTATAGGGGGCGCTGTCTAGCCACGCCCCGATTGATATGTATATATTTGATATTGTATTCCAACAGTGAACATATTTCTAAAATATCAGCCAGATCGGACGATATCGAAAAAAAAGTCATTTTTTTGCACGCACTATGTCTACTCTACGACTCGCCATTTCCATACCGTTTGAGATATCAAAAATCCCTTCGCAATTTAGTGTAAGGACTATCTTAAGATCATGCTGACAACATTTGGTGTGAATGTGATGAATGCCCTAGCAGGAAGGCATACAAATATGATGAAGACCACACTTCCTGTTGCCAGATGGTGGCGCTATAACATTGACCCGTTCTTGGGATATGGATGTGTTTATACTCCAACAGTAAACGTATTTCTAAAATATCAGCCAGATCAGACGATGTCGACCATGAAATTACGGCCACTTCCTGTTGGCGTGGCGTGACATAAAAATTGTAATCCTCCCCGTGACTGTCCCGTTTGAGCTATCAAAAATATCCTGGCAATTTAGCATCATGACTATCCTGAGACCATTCTGACCACAGTTGGTGTGAATGCGATGAACCCCCTAGGAGGAGTACTTAAAAGTGTAGAACGTGTAAAACGCACAAAATCCAAAATGGCTGACTTCCTGTTTGGATATTTGATTAGATGCGAATTTGAAATGTGTTTGCCCTGAGGAGTGCTATATGCATACTAAATATGGTGCAGGTAGCTCAAAGTGCCTGCCCACAATAGAAGACAATGCGATAGGGGGCGCTGTGGAGTCCCTCAGCGACGCCCAGGTCTGAGCATGTGAGAGATCCTGACAGCCACCACTTCTGATGTGTGTAAAAAATTCCGTGAGTTTTCATTCATGGCAAGCACTTCAAAAATGCACAAAACATTGAAAAAAAAAGAATAATAATAATAAATATAGCTGCAAGCAGCAATGAATGGGCCCAAGCACCATGGGCGCAACCGCCTTGGTGGCATAGTTGTGCCAATGACATGTTTAACAATATGTACGCACTTTGGAAATAATCACCTTCCTTGGCAACGTATAGTGTGCACAGGAATTCCCCTTTGATCAATTAAGATGTTGGCGCTGCTATTGGAATGCATCAATGATATAAGCCTCACTTCCTATTGCCAGATGGTGGCGCTATAATATTGAGCCGTGTATGGTTTATGGATTTGATTTCACTCCAATAATTAACATATTTGTACATTTTCAGCCAAATTGGAAGATGTCAAGTAAAATTTAAGCCACTTCCTGTTGCCAGATGGTGGCGGTATAATATTGAGCCATGTATGGTTCATGGATTTGATTACACTCCAATAATTAACATATTTGTACATTTTCAGCCAAATTGGAAGATGTCAAGTAAAATTAAAGCCACTTCCTATTGCCAGATGGTGGCGCTATGCCATTGAGCCTTTCTTGGTATATGGATGAGATTACACTCCAAAAATGAACATGTGTGAAGTTTCAGCCACATCAGACAATGTAGAATGAAACAAAAATTACTTCTTGCTTGCACAGTGTAATAATATGCTCCAGTCCTGTATGGAGAGCAGAGATTAATTAATTTCAATAGATTTTACAGCGGGAGGCACAATTTACGCTTGAGAAGTCATTCGGTTATAAATATGCACTCAAAATAAAACCATTGGCGTAAAGAAACTATTCAACTTTATTGTGGCCGCACCGGGGATGGAACCGCGGACCTTGCATGTCTTAATCCACTGTTTGAACCATTAAGCTATACTGCCCTCTTATACACGTACGCCATCTATTGGCCAAAAGTTGTATGTTTCCTTTCATCCTGGTTAAATCATTTCTCTCCGAAGTGTCGGATAATATTGCATTAAACGTCGAGTTAGCCAGCATCATTCTTTTCCATTTCACCGGTAATTATGCTGCCTGAAACGCATTTGTTCAGCCAAATCTAAAGGAGATGCCAAGTCTCTGCCCTCAATGCGGTATTTTCATATTAAGTCAAAAATTCCTAGCGAAATTGTATGTTCTCTTAATTCGTGTTTCATGACAAGCAAAATAAACTAACATATCTGGCGATTTAACTGAAAGTTTTCTATTCATGTAAACAAACGTAGCTGACCTGTTTTTTTGACTCACACAGACAGTGGACAGGCTGGCTGCTGTTAGCCAATGCGCGTCATCTCGCAACGACCTGCATGCCATACCTTTGTTGAACATAACGGTCTCATGTTAACACAGAGTTCGACCAGAGCCATCTCAAACGTTAACGTTTCTTTTTGACTTTTGACTCTTTTAAATATATGCTACTCTCCTGCCAGTTAAAGACAGTCATTAAATGTCTTTAATATTTATTTCAGATATTCTATTCAAAAATGAAAATAGATGCAAAGAAACGTCGGGCTGGGTGTTGTCAATACATTTTGTCACGTAGGCTGCAGCTATAAATCATACATCGTTATGCCTACTGGCTCGCTAGAAAAAAAACAAAAACCTATCGTTGAAAAATCAGTTGAAGGAAGAAAAATATAAAAGTTCCACTTTCTGCCAATAAATGGAATCCCCGTATCAGAAATGGGGGGAAGTTACAGCGACGCAGTTAGTCTGTGAGTAGAATAGATTGTGTAGACAACTTCACTGTTTCCACAAAGGTGATGTGCTTTTTAACAGGACTTGGTCAGTGTAATGATATAAATGCTAGCATTCGATTATGGTCAACGGTACCGAAAATGCCCGTTGCACCAGCCATCATAACAAATGTCCCAATATAGGATCGATTTAAACCTCTATATATTTTTATTTCACGTTGACAGTGTAGGCAATTATGTGTATACCGACGCGAATTACATTTAATTGGGTTACGGCATTCACTTCAACCGAATGAAGTCAAATAGAAACGGCTCGAATTCCTTAATAGGCTTCTTGATTTTCAAGCTAACTTTCCGAACAGCTGTTTTGTATTGAGTCCTTAAAATGCTACAACACGGTTTTTTTTAAACCAAATAACATTGAACGTCATTGCAAGATATATGCAATACCAACTTTTGCCAGTAGATAGAAGTCGCGTATTAGAAATGGGAGAGTCATTTGCGACTTGCGTTGAAGTTTTAAGACTGGATATAATGAGTCTCCTGCGAAAATAGTGAACTATTATTGCTTAATGGATGTGATGACACTCCAACAATGAACATATGTGAAAAGTTGTAGCCTCAAAATCAGGCAATGTAGAATTTAATACCTTTTTGAAATTATTTAATACATAATTGTATTAAAACATGAACTGTTTGGGCAGCATTACAAGTTAATTTTAAGGCTGACCATAGCCATACCATTCCAAGATATAAAAAATCAGTTCATAGTTGTGTGTCAGGGCTATAATATCATGCTGACCACATTTTGTGTGAATGTGATGAACCCCCTAGGAAGAGTATTTCAAAGTTTGGTACGTGAAAAAACACTTAAAAACACACAAAATCCAAAATAGCTCACTTCCTGTTGGGAAAAGTTAAGGGATGCAAATGAGAAATGTGTGTGTCTTGAGGAGACCCTTATGCCTACCAGACGTGGTGCATTTATGTGAAAGTATATGTCCACAATATTAGAAAAAAGCCATAGGGGGCGCTGTGTAGCCACGCCCAGATGAATGTGGATATGGATGTGATTGCACTCCAAAAGTGAATATATTTGTAAAATATCAGCCAGATCGGACGATGTCGAAAAAAAAGTCATTTTTCTGCACGCAATATGTGTACTGTACGACTCGCCATTTCCATACCGTTTGAGATATCAAAAATCCCTTCACAATTTAGCGTAAGGACTATCTTAAGATCATGCTGACCGCATTTGGTGTGAATGTGCTGAATGCCCTAGCAGGAATGCATACAAATATGTTAAAGACCTCACTTCCTTTTGCCAGATGGTGGCGCTATAACTTTGACCTGTTCTTGGGTTATGGATGTGATTAGAGTCCAACAATCAACAAATTTCTAAAATATCAGCCAGATCAGACAATGTAGACCATGAAATTATGGCCACTTCCTGTTGGCGCGGCGTGACATAAAAATTGTACTCCTCCCCATGACCGTCCCGTTTGAACTATCAAAAATATCCTGGCAATTTAGCATCATGACTATCCTGAGACCATTCTGACCACCGTTGGTGTGAATGCGATGAACCCCCTAGGAGGAGTACTTAAAAGTGTAGTACGTGTAAAACTCAGAAAATCCAAAATGGCTGACTTCCTGTTTGGATATTTGATTAGATCCGAATGAGAAATGTGTTTGGACCGAGGAGCGCTATATGGCCACCAAATTAAGTGCAGGAAGCTCAAAGTGCCTGCCCACAATAGAAGACAATGCGATAGGGGGCGCTGTGGAGTCCCTCGGCCACGCCCAGGTCTGAGCATCTGAGAGCTCCTGACAGCAACCACTTCTGATGTGTGTGCAAAATGTCAAGACTTTTTACGCATGGCAAGGCCCTCAAAAAAGCCCATTTGCCTGAAGAAAAAGAATAATAATAATAAATATAGCTGCAAGCAGCAATGAACGGGCCCAAGCACCATGGGCGCAACCGCCTTGGTGGCATAGTTCTGCCAATGACATGTTTCACAACATGTACACACTTTGGAAATAATCACTTTCCTGGACAACGTATAGTGTGCACAGGAATTCCCTTTTTATCAATGAAGATGTTGGCGCTGCTATTGGAACGCATCAATGATATAAGCCTCACTTCCTATTGCCAGATGGTGGCGCTATATTATTGAGCCATGTATGGTTTTTGAATTTGATTACACTCCAGAAATTAACATATTTGTACATTTTCAGCCACATCGGAAGACGTTGAGCGAAATTAAGGTCAATTCCTGTTTCCAGATGATGCTGCTTTAACATTGAGTCGTTTTTGGAATATGGATTTGATTACACTCCAACACTGAGCATCTGTGTAAAGTTGCAGTCACATCAGACATTGGAGAATTTAAGTATGACCACTTCCTGTTTGTCTGGCATGATGTGTTTTTTATGTGCCTGACCATAGCTATATCATCCCAGTAAATCAAAAATCTGTTTTGTCAGGACCAGCCTAGCATCATGCTGACCACATTTACCGTGAATGTCATGAACCCATTGAAAAATAATGCTTAAGAATGCAATATAAGGCTCACTTCCTGTTGCCAGCGGGTGGCGCTTTGCCATTGAGCCTTTATTGGAAAATGGATGAGATTACACTCCAAAAATGAACATGTGTGAAGTTTCTGCCACATCAGACAATGTAGAATGAAACAAAAATTACTTCTTGCTTCCACATTGTAATAATATGCACCAGTCCTGTATGGAGAGCAGAGATGAATTAATTTCAATAGATTTTACAGCGGGAGGCACAATTTACGCTTGAGAAGTCATTCGGTTATAAATATGCACTCAAAATAAAACCATTGGCGTAAAGAAACTACTCAACTTTATTGTGGCCGCACCGGGGATGGAACTGCGGACCTTGCATGTCTTAATCCACTGTCTGAACCATTAAGCTGCCCTCTTATACACGTACGCCATCTATTGGCCAAAAGTTGTATGTTTCCTTTTATCTTGGTTAAATAATTTCTCTCCTAAGTGTCGGATAATATTGCAATAAACGTCTAGTTAGCCAGCATCATTCTTTTCCATTTCACCGGTAATTATGCTGCCTGAAACGCATTTGTTCAGCCAAATCTAAAGGAGATGCCAAGTCTCTGCCCTCAATCCGGTATTTTCATATTAAGTCAAAAATTCCTAGCGAAATTGTATGTTCTCTTAATTCGTGTTTAATGACAAGCAAAATAAACTAACATATCTGGCGATTTAACTGAAAGTTTTCTATTCATGTAAACAAACGTAGCTGACCTGTTTTTTGACTCACACAGACAGTGGACAGGCTGGCTGCTGTTAGCCAACGACCTGCATGCCATACCTTTTTTGAACATAACGGTCTCATGTTAACACAGAGTTCGACCAGAGCCATCTCAAACGTTAACGTTTCTTTTTGACTTTTGACTCTTTTAAATATATGCTACTCTCCTGCCAGTTAAAGACAGTCATTAAATGTCTTTAATATTTATTTCAGATATTCAATTCATACAATGAAAATAGATGCAAAGAAACGTCGGGCTGGGTGTTGTCAATACATTTTGTCACGGAGGCTGCAGCTGTAAATCATACATCGTTATGCCTACTGCTGCTAGAAAAAAACAAAAACCTATCGTTGAAAAATCACTTGAAGGAAGAAAAAAAAAAAGTACCACTTTCAGCAAATAAATGGAATCCCCGTATCAGAAATGGGGGGAAGTTACAGCGACGCAGTTAGTCTGTGAGTAGAATAGATTATGTAGACAACTTCACTGTTTCCACAAAGGAACCAAAAATGTGCTTTTTAACAGGACTTGGTCAGTGTAATGATATAAATGCTAGCATTCGATTATGGTCAACGGTACCGAAAATGCCCGTTGCACCAGCCATCATAACAAATGTCCCAATATAGGATCGATTTAAACCTCTATATATTTTTATTTCACGTTCACAGTGTAGGCGATTGTGTGTATTCCGACGCAAATTACATTTAATTGGGTTACGGCATTCACTTCAATCGAATGAAGTCAAATAGAAACGGCTCGAATTCTTTAATAACGCTTCTTGGTTTTCAAGCCAACTTTCCGAACAGCTGTTTTGTATTGAGTCCTTAAAATGCTACAACACGGTTTTTTATAAACCAAATAACATTGAACGTCATTGCAAGATATATACAATACCAACTTTTGCCAGTAGATGGCAGTCGCGTATTAGAAATGGGAGAGTCATTTGCGACTTGCGTTGAAGTTTTAAGACTGGATATAATGAGTCTCCAGCGAAAATAGTGAACTATTATTGCTTAATGGATGTGATGACACTCCAACAATGAACATATGTGAAAAGTTGTAACCTCAAAATCAGGCAATGTAGAATTTAATACCTTTTTGAAATTATTTAATACATAATTGTATTAAAACATGAACTGTTTGGGCAGCATTACAAGTTAATTTTAAGGCTGACCATAGCCATACCATTCCAAGATATTAAAAATCAGTTCATAGTTGTGTGTCAGGGCTATAATATCATGCTGACCACATTTTGTGTGAATGTGATGAACCCCCTAGGAAGAGTATTTCAAACTTTGGTACGTGAAAAAACACTTAAAAACACACAAAATCCAAAATAGCTCACTTCCTGTTGGGAAAAGTTAAGGGATGCAAATGAGAAATGTGTGTGTCTTGAGGAGACCCTTATGTCTACCAGACGTGGTGCATTTACGTGAAAGTATATGTCCACAATATTAGAAAAAAGCCATAGGGGGCGCTGTGTAGCCACGCCCAGATGAATGTGGATATGGATGTGATTGCACTCCAAACGTGAATATATTTGTAAAATATCAGCCCGATCAGATGATGTAGAACGGAATTAAGCCCACTTCCTGTTTTTGGGCGTAACGTGTGTATTATACGCCTCGCCATTGCCAAACCGTTTGAGATATCAAAAATCCTTTCGTCATTTAGGGTCAGGACTATTCTAAGATCATGATGACTACATTTGGTGTGAATGTGATGAATACCCTAGCAGGAACGCATACAAACATGATAAAAACCTCACTTCCGTTGCCAGATGGTGGCGCTATAACATTGATTTCTTCTTGGTATTTGGATGTGATTACACTCTAACAGTGAACATATTTGTAAAATATCAGCCAGATCAGACAATGTAGAGCATGAATTTATGGCTACTTCCTGTTGGCGCGGCGTGACATGAAAATTGTACGCCTCGCCATGACCATACCGTTTGAGATATCAAAAATATCCTTTGGAATTAGTACCAAAACTATCCTGAGACCACTTTGACCACATTTCGTGTGAATGCAATGAACCCCCTAGGAAGAGTACTTAAAAGTGTAGTACGTGTAAAATGCACAAAATTCAAAATGGCTGACTTCCTGTTCACATATTTGATTCGATGCGAAAGAGAAATGTGTTTGTCCAGAGGAGCCCCACATGCATACCAAATTAGGTGAAGGTAGCTCAAAGTGCCTGTCCACAATAGAAGACAAAGCATTAGGGGGCGCTGTGGAGTCCCTCGGCCACGCCCAGGTCTGAGCATCTGATACGTCCTGACAGCCAACACTTCTCATGTGTGTGCAAAATTCCGTGAGTTTCCATCCATGGCAAGCACCTCAAAAATGCTAAATACATTGAAAAAAAAGAGAATAATAATTATAGGGGGCGCTGTCTAGCCACGCCCAGATTGATATGTATATATTTCATATTGGACTCCAACAGTGAACATATTTGTAAAATATCAGCCAGATCGGACGATGTCGAAAAAAAAGTCATTTTTTTGCACGAAATATGTGTACTGTACGACTCGCCATTTCCATACCGTTTGAGATATCAAAAATCCCTTCACAGCTTATGGTCATGACTATTCTAGGATCATGCTGACCACATTCCGTGTGAATGTGATGAATGCCCTAGCAGGAAGGCATACAAATATGATAAAGACCTCACTTCCTGTTGCCAGATGGTGGCGCTATAACATTGACCCGTTCTTGGGATATGGATGTGATTATACTCCAACACTAAACATATTTCTAAAATATCAGCCAGATCAGACGATGTAGACCATGAAATTATGACCACTTCCTGTTGGCGCGGCGTGACATAAAAATTGCACGCTTCGCCATGACCATCCCGTTTGAGCTATCAAAAATATCCTGGCAATTTAGCATCATGAATATCCTGAGACCATTCTGACCACAGTTGGTGTGAATGCGATGAACCCCCTAGGAGGAGTACGTAAAAGTGTAGTACGTGTAAAACACACAAAATCCAAAATAGCTCACTTCCTGTTCGCATATTTGCATCAATCCGAATGAGAAATGTGTTTGAATTGAGGAGCCACACATGGTTACCAAATTAATTTCATGTAGTTCAAAGTGCCTTCCCACAATAGACAACAATGCAATGGGGGGGGGGGGGTCAGCGCAATAGGGGGCGCTGTGGAGTCCCTCGGCCACACCCAGGTCTGAGCATCTGATAGATCCTGACGGCCACCACTTCTGATGTGTCTGCAAAATTTCAAGACTTTTTAGCCATGGCAAGGCCCTCAAAAATGCCCATTTGACGGAAGAGAAAGAATAATAATAATAATAATAATAATAATAATAATAATAATAATAATAATAAATATAGCTGCAAGCAGCAATGAACGGGCCCAAGCCCCATGGGGGCAACCGCCTTGGTGGCATAGTTCTGCCAATGACATGTTTCACAACATGTACACACTTTGGAAATAATCACCTTCCTGGACAACGTATAGTGTGCACAGGAATTTCCATTTGATCAATGAAGATGTTGGCGCTGCTATTGGAATGCATCAATGATATAAGCCTCACTTCCTGTTGCCAGATGGTGGCGCTATATTATTGATCCGTGTATGTTTTTTGAATTTGATTACACTCCAGAAATAAACATATTTGTACATTTTCAGCCACATCGGAAGATGTTCAGCGAAATTAAGGTCAATTCCTGTTTCCAGATGATGCTGCTATAACATTGAGTCGTTTTTGGAATATGGATTTGATTACACTCCAACACTGAGCATCTGTGTAAAGTTGCAGTCACATCAGACATTGGAGAATTTAAGTATGACCACTTCCTGTTTGTCTGGCATGATGTGTTTTTTATGTGCTTGACCATAGCTATATCATCCCAGTAAATCAAAAATCTGTTTTGTCAGGACCATCCTAGCATCATGCTGACCACATTTACCATGAATGTCATGAACCCATTGAAAAATAATGCTTAAGAATGCAATATAAGGCTCACTTCCTGTTGCCTGCGGGTGGCGCTTTGCCATTTAGCCTTTATTGGAAAATGGATGAGATTAAACTCCAAAAATGAACGTGTGAAGTTTCAGCCACATCAGACAATGTAGAATGAAATAAAAATAACGTCTTGCTTGCACATTGTGATAACATGCTACAGTCCTGTATGGAGAGCAGAGATGAATTAATTTCCATAGTTTTTACACGGGGAGGCACAATTTATGCTTGAAAAGTCATTAGGCCATAAATATGCACTCAAAATGAAAACAATTGGCTTCAAGAAACTATTCCAATTCATTGTGGCTGCAGCGGGGATCGAACGGCTGAATTTGCGTGCCTTAATCCACCGCCCTAACCATTACGCTATACTGCCCGCTTAGACACGGGTGCCATCTATTGGCCAAATGTCTCCTTTTATCTTGGTTTAATAATTTCTCTACGAAGTGTCGGATAATATTGCACGAAACGTCTAGTTAACCAGCATCATTCTTTTCCATTTCACTGGTAATTATGCTGCCTGAAACGCATTTGTTCAGCCAAATCTAAAAGAGATGCCAACTCTCTGCCCTCAATACAGTATTTTCATATTAATTTACCATTCCTAGCGAAATTGTATGTTCTCTTAATTCGTGTTTAATGACAAGCCTAATAAACTAACATAGCTGGCGATTTAACTGAAAGTTTTCTATTCATGTAAACCAACGTAGCTGACCTGTTTTTTGACTCACACAGACAGTGGACTGGCTGGCTGCTGTTAGCCCGTGCGTGTCATCTCGCAACGACCTGCATGTGATACCTTTGTTGAACAAAACGGTCTCATGTTAACACAGCGTTCGAGCAGAGCCACCTCAGACGCTAAAGTTTCTTTTTGACTTCATGTGTTTATCTTTTAAAAATATGATACTCTCCTGCCAGTTAAAGCCTGTCTTTAAGTCTTTAAATGTCTTTAATATTTATTTTAGTTATTCAATTCATGTAATGAAAATAGATGCAAAGAAACGTCGGGCTGGGTGTTGTCAATACATTTTGTCACGTAGGCTGCAGCTGTAAATCATACATCGTTATGCCTACTGGCTCGCTAGAAAAAAACAAAAACCTATCGTTGAAAAATCACTTGAAGGAAGAAAAAAATGAAAGTACCACTTTCTGCCAATAAATTGAATCGCCGTATCAGAAATGGGGGGAAGTTACAGCGACGCAGTTAGTCTGTGAGTAGAACAGATTGTGTAGACAACTTCACTGTTTCCACAAATGAACCAAAAATGTGCTTTTTAACAGGACTTGGTCAGTGTAATGATATAAATGCTAGCATTCGATTATGGTCAACGGTACCGAAAATGCCCGTTGCACCAGCCATCATAACAGATGTCCCAATATAGGATCGATTTAAACCTCTATATATTTTTATTTCACGTATACAGTGTATGCTATTATGTGTATTCCGACGCGAATTACATTTAATTGGGTTACGGCATTCACTTCAATCGAATGAAGTCAAATAGAAACGGCTCGAATTCCTTAATAAGGCTTCTTGGTTTTCAAGCCAACTATCCGAACAGCTGTTTTGTATTGAGTCCTTAAAATGCTACAATACGGTTTTTTTAAAATCCAAATAACATTGAACGTCAAAGCAATATATGCATTATATGTGTTAATCTTTTAAATATATGATACTTTCCTGCCAGTAAAAGCCTGTTTTTTATTTTAGTTATTCAATCGAGTTAATTAAGATAGATGAGAAAAAACGTTGCTGTGGGCTGGGTGTTTTCAGTACATTTTGTCATGTAGGCTGCCGCTGTTACTCATACATCGTTATGGTTACTGGCTCGCAAAAAGAAACAAAACTTGTCGTTGAGAAATCACTTTATCCAAGAAAAAGAGAAACCATACCGAAAATTAGAAAGAATACTAACCTTTGCCACTAGATGGCAGTCGCGTATTAGAAATGGGAGAGTCAGTTGCGACTTGAGTTGAAGTTTTAAGACTGGAGATAATGAGTCTCCAGCGAAAATAGTAAACTATTATTGCTTAATGGATGTGATGACACTCCAACAACGAACATATGTGAAAAGATGTAGCCTCAAAATCAGGCAATGTAGAATTTAATACCTTTTTGAAATTATTTAATATATAATTTTCCTATTTGGGCAGCATTACAGGTTAATTTTAAGGCTGACCATAGCCATACCATTCCAAGATATTAAAAATCAGTTCATAGTTGTGTGTCAGGGCTTTGATATCATGCTGACCACATTTTGTGTGAATGTGATGAACCCCCTAGGAAGAGTATTTCAAAGTTTGGTACGTGAAAAAACACTTAAAAACACACAAAATCCAAAATAGCTCACTTCCTGTTGGGAAAAGTTAAGGGATGCAAATGAGAAATGTGTGTGTCTTGAGGAGACCCTTATGCCTACCAGACGTGGTGCATTTACGTGAAAGTATATGTCCACAATATTAGAAAAAAGCCATAGGGGGCGCTGTGTAGCCACGCCCAGATGAATGTGGATATGGATGTGATTGCACTCCAAAAGTGAATATATTTGTAAAATATCAGCCCGATCAGATGATGTAGAACGGAATTAAGCCCACTTCCTGTTTTTGGGCGTAACGTGTGTATTATACGCCTCGTCATTGCCAAACCGTTTGAGATATCAAAAATCCTTTCGTCATTTAGGGTCAGGACTATTCTAAGATCATGATGACTACATTTGGTGTGAATGTGATGAATACCTTAGCAGGAACGCATACAAACATGATAAAAACCTCACGTCCGTTGCCAGATGGTGGCGCTATAACATTGATTTCTTCTTGGTATTTGGATGTGATTACACTCTAACAGTGAACATATTTGTAAAATATCAGCCAGATCAGACAATGTAGACCATGAATTTATGGCAACTTCCTGTTGGCGCGGCGTGACATGAAAATTGTACGCCTCGCCATGACCATACCGTTTGAGATATCAAAAATATCCTTTGGAATTAGTATCATGACTATCCTGAGACCAATTTGACCACATTTCGTGTGAATGCAATGAACCCCCTAGGAGGAGTGCTTAAAAGTGTAGTACATGTAAATCGCACAAAATTCAAAATGGCTGACTTCCTGTTCACATATTTGATTCGATGCAAATGAGAAATGTGTTTCTGCAGAGGAGCCCCACAAGCGTACCAAATTAGGTGAAGGTAGCTCAAAGTGCCTGTCCACAATAGAAGACAATGCAATAGGGGGCGCTGTGGAGTCCCTTGGCCACGCCCAGGTCTGAGCATCTGATACTTCTTAAGAGACACCACTTCTCATGTGTGTGCAAAATTCTGTGAGTTTTAATCAATGGCAAGTACCTCAAAAATGCAAAATACATTGAAAAAAAAGAGAATAATAATTATAGGGGGCGCTGTCTAGACACGCCCCGATTGATATGTATATATTTCATATTGTACTCCAACAGTGAACATATTTGTAAAATATCAGCCAGATCGGACGATGTCAAAAAAAAAGTCATTTTTTTGCACGCAATATGTGTACTGTACGACTCGCCATTTCCATACCGTTTGAGATATCAAAAATCTCTTCACAGCTTATGGTCATGACTATCCTAAGATCATGCGGACCACATTTGGTGTGAATGTGATGAATGCCCTAGCAGGAAGGCATGCAAATATGATAAAGACCTCACTTCCTGTTGCCAGATGGTGGCGCTACAACATTGACCCGTTCTTGGGATATGGATGTGATTATACTCCAACACTAAACATATTTCTAAAATATCAGCCAGATCAGACGATGTAGACCATGAAATTATGACCACTTCCTGTTGGCGCGGCGTGACACAAAAATTGCACGTCTCGCCATGACCATCCCGTTTGAGCTATCAAAAATATCCTGGCAATTTAGCATCATGACTATCCTGAGACCATTCTGACCACAGGTGGTGTGAATGCAATGAACCCCCTAGGAGGAGTACGTAAAAGTGTAGTACGTGTAAAACACACAAAATCCAAAATAGCTCACTTCCTGTTTGCATATTTGCATCAATGCGAATGAGAAATGTGTTTGAATTGAGGAGCCACACATGACTACCAAATTAGTTTCATGTAGTTCAAAGTGCCTGCCCACAATAGACAACAATGCAATGGGGGGGGGGGGGGTCAGCGCAATAGGGGGCGCTGTGGAGTCCCTCGGCGACATCCAGGTCTGAGCATCTGACAGACCCTGACGGCCACCACTTCTGATGTGTCTGCAAAATTTCAAGACTTTTTAGCCATGGCAAGGCCCTCAAAAATGCCCATTTGACGGAAGAGAAAGAATAATAATAATAATAATAATAATAATAATAATCCTTCCAATAACAATAGGGTCCTTCGCACCCTACGGTGCTTGGGCCCTAATAATAATAATCCTTCCAATAACAATAGGGTCCTTCGCACCCTACGGTGCTTGGGCCCTAAATATAGCTGCAAGCAGCAATGAACGGGCCCAAGCACCATGGGCGCAACCGCCTTGGTGGCACAGTTGTGCCAATGACATGTTTCACAATATGTACACACTTTGGAAATAATCACCTTCCGGGACAACGAATAGTGTGCACAGGAATTCCCCTTTGATCAATGAAGATGTTGCTGCTGCTATTGGAATGCATCAATGATATAAGCCTCACTTCCTATTGCCAGATGGTGGCGCTATAATATTGAGCTGTGTATGGTTTATGGATTGGATTTCACTCCAAAAATGAACATATTTCTACATTTTCAGCCAAATTGGAAGATGTCGAGTAAAATTAAAGCCACTTCCTGTTGCCAGATGGTGGCGCTATAATATTGAGCCGTGTATGGTTTATGGATTTGATTACACTCCAAAAATGAACATGTGTGAAGTTTCTGCCACATCAGACAATGTAGAATGAAACAAAAATTACTTCTTGCTTGCACAGTGTAATAATATGCTCCAGTCCTGTATGGAGAGCAGAGATGAATTAATTTCCATAGATTTTACAGCGGGAGGCACAATTTACGCTTGAGAAGTCATTCGGTTATAAATATGCACTGAAAATAAAACCATTGGCGTAAAGAAACTATTCAACTTTATTGTGGCCGCACCGGGGATGGAACCGCGGACCTTGCATGTCTTAATCCACTGTCTGAACCATTAAGCTATACTGCCCTCTTATACACGTACGCCATCTATTGGCCAAAAGTTGTATGTTTCCTTTTATCCTGGTTAAATAATTTCTCTCTGAAGTGTCGGATAATATTGCATTAAACGTCTAGTTAGCCAGCATCATTCTTTTCCATTTCACCGGTAATTATGCTGCCTGAAACGCATTTGTTCAGCCAAATCTAAAGGAGATGCCAAGTCTCTGCCCTCAATCCGGTATTTTCATATTAAGTCAAAAATTCCTAGCGAAATTGTATGTTCTCTTAATTCGTGTTTAATGACAAGCAAAATAAACTAACATATCTGGCGATTTAACTGAAAGTTTTCTATTCATGTAAACAAACGTAGCTGACCTGTTTTTTGACTCACACAGACAGTGGACAGGCTGGCTGCTGTTAGCCAATGCGTGTCATCTCGCAACGACCTGCATGCCATACCTTTGTTGAACATAACGGTCTCATGTTAACACAGAGTTCGACCAGAGCCATCTCAAACGTTAACGTTTCTTTTTGACTTTTGACTCTTTTAAATATATGCTACTCTCCTGCCAGTTAAAGACAGTCATTAAATGTCTTTAATATTTATTTCAGATATTCTATTCATATAATGAAAATAGATGCAAAGAAACGTCGGGCTGGGTGTTGTAAATACATTTTGTCACGTAAAGCTGTAAATCATACATCGTTATGCCTACTGGCTCGCTAGAAAAAAAACAAAAACCTATCGTTGAAAAATCACTTGAAGGAAGAAAAATATAAAAGTTCCACTTTCTGCCAATAAATGGAATCCCCGTATCAGAAATGGGGGGAAGTTACAGCGACGCAGTTAGTCTGTGAGTAGAATAGATTGTGTAGACAACTTCACTGTTTCCACAAAGGAACCAAAAATGTGCTTTTTAACAGGACTTGGTCAGTGTAATGATATAAATGCTAGCATTTGATTATGGTCAACGGTACCGAAAATGCCCGTTGCACCAGCCATCATAACAAATGTCCCAATATAGGATCGATTTAAACCTCTATATATTTTTATTTCACGTTGACAGTGTAGGCTATTATGTGTATTCCGACGCGAATTCCATTGCATTGGGTTAAGGCATTCACTTCAATCGAATGAAGTCAAATAGAAACGGCTCGAATTCCTTAATAAGGCTTCTTGGTTTTCAAGCTAACTTTCAGAACAGCTGTTTTGTATTGAGTCCTTAAAATGCTACAACACGGTTTTTTTAAAACCAAATAACATTGAACGTCATTGCAAGATATGCATTATATGTGTTAATCTTTTAAATATATGATACTTTCCTGCCAGTAAAAGCCTGTCTTTTATTTTAGTTATTCAATCCATATAATTAAGGTAGATGAGAAAAAACGTTGCTGTGGGCTGGGTGTTGTCAGTACATTTTGTCACGTAGGCTGCCGCTGTTACTCATACATCGTTATGGTTACTGGCTCGCAAAAAGAAACAAAACTTTTCATTGAGAAATCACTTCATCCAAGAAAAAGAGAAACAATACCAACTTTTGCCAGTAGATGGCAGTCGCGTATTAGAAATGGGAGAGTCATTTGAAACTTGCGTTGAAGTTTTAAGACTGGATATAATGAGTCTCCAGCGAAAATAGTGAACTATTATTGCTTAATGGATGTGATGACACTCCAACAATGAACATATGTGAAAAGTTGTAGCCTCAAAATCAGGCAATGTAGAACTTAATACCTTTTTGAAATTATTTAATACATAATTGTATTAAAACATGAACTGTTTGGGCAGCATTACAAGTTAATTTTAAGGCTGACCAGAGCCATACCATTCCCAGATATTAAAAATCAGTTCAAAGTTGTGTGTCAGGGCTATAATATCATGCTGACCACATTTTGTGTGAATGTGATGAACCCCCTAGGAAGAGTATTTCAAAGTTTGGTACGTGAATAAACACTTAAAAACACACAAAATCCAAAATAGCTCACTTCCTGTTGGGGAAAGTTAAGGGATGCAAAAGAGAAATGTGTGTGTCTTGAGGAGACCCATATGCCTACCAGATGTGGTGCATTTACGTGAAAGTATATGTCCACAATATTAGAAAAGAGCCATAGGGGGCGCTGTGTAGCCACGCCCAGATGAATGTGGATATGGATGTGATTGCACTCCAAAAGTGAATATATTTGTAAAATATCAGCCCGATCAGATGATGTAGAACGGAATTAAGCCCACTTCCTGTTTTTGGGCGTAACGTGTGTATTATACGCCTCGCCATTGCCAAACCGTTTGAGATATCAAAAATCCTTTCGTCATTTAGGGTCAGGACTATTCTAAGATCATGATGACTACATTTGGTGTGAATGTGATGAATACCCTAGCAGGAACGCATACAAACATGATAAAAACCTCACTTCCGTTGCCAGATGGTGGCGCTATAACATTGATTTCTTCTTGGTATTTGGATGTGATTACACTCTAACAGTGAACATATTTGTAAAATATCAGCCAGATCAGACAATGTAGACCATGAATTTATGGCTACTTCCTGTTGGCGCGGCGTGACATGAAAATTGTACGCCTCGCCATGACCATACCGTTTGAGATATCAAAAATATCCTTTGGAATTAGTATCATGACTATCCTGAGACCAATTTCACCACATTTCGTGTGAATGCAATGAACCCCCTAGGAGGAGTACTTAAAAGTGTAGTACGTGTAAAATGCACAAAATTCAAAATGGCTGACTTCCTGTTCACATATTTGATTCGATGCGAAAGAGAAATGTGTTTGTCCAGAGGAGCCCCACATGCATACCAAATTAGGTGAAGGTAGCTCAAAGTGCCTGTCCACAATAGAAGACAAAGCATTAGGGGGCGCTGTGGAGTCCCTCGGCCACGCCCAGGTCTGAGCATCTGATACATCCTGACAGCCAACACTTCTCATGTGTGTGCAAAATTCCGTGAGCTTCCATCCATGGCAAGCACCTCAAAAATGCAAAATACATTGAAAAAAAAGAGAATAATAATTATAGGGGGCGCTGTCTAGCCACGTTCCGATTGATATGTATATATTTCATATTGTACTCCAACAGTGAACATATTTGTAAAATATCAGCCAGATCGGACGATGTCGAAAAAAAAGTCTTTTTTTTGCACGAAATATGTGTACTCTACGACTCGCCATTTCCATACCGTTTGAGATATCAAAAATCCCTTCACAGCTTATGGTCATGACTATCCTAATATCATGCTGACCACATTTCGTGTGAATGTGATGAATGCCCTAGCAGGAAGGCATACAAATATGATAAAGACCTCACTTCCTGTTGCCAGATGGTGGCGCTATAACATTGACCCGTTCTTGGGATATGGATGTGATTATACTCCAACACTAAACATATTTCTAAAATATCAGCCAGATCAGACGATGTTGACCATGAAATTATGGCCACTTCCTGTTGGCGCGGCGTGACATAAAAATTGCACGCCTCGCCATGACCATCCCGTTTGAGCTATCAAAAATATCCTGGCAATTTAGCATCATGAATATCCTGAGACCATTCTGACCACAGTGGGTGTGAATGCGATGAACCCCCTAGGAGGAGTACGTAAAAGTGTAGTACGTGTAAAACACACAAAATCCAAAATAGCTCACTTCCTGTTCGCATATTTGCATCAATGCGAATGAGAAATGTGTTTCAACTGAGGAGCCACACATGCATACCAAATTAGGTTCATGTAGCTCAAAGTGCCTGCCCACAATAGACAACAATGCGGGGGGGGGGGGGGGGCAGCGCAATAGGGGGCGCTGTGGAGTCCCTCGGCCACACCCAGGTCTGAGCATCTGATAGATCCTGACGGCCACTACTTCTGATGTGTCTGCAAAATTTCAAGACTTTTTAGCCATGGCAAGGCCCTCAAAAATGCCCATTTGACGGAAGAGAAAGAATAATAATAATAATAATAATAATAATAATAATAATAAATATAGCTGCAAGCAGCAATGAACGGGCCCAAGCCCCATGGGGGCAACCGCCTTGGTGGCATAGTTCTGCCAATGACATGTTTCACAACATGTACACACTTTGGAAATAATCACCTTCCTGGACAACGTATAGTGTGCACAGGAATTTCCCTTTGATCAATGAAGATGTTGGCGCTGCTATTGGAATGCATCAATGATATAAGCCTCACTTCCTGTTGCCAGATGGTGGTGCTATATTATTGATCCGTGTATGTTTTTTGAATTTGATTACACTCCAGAAATAAACATATTTGTACATTTTCAGCCACATCGGAAGATGTTCAGCGAAATTAAGGTCAATTCCTGTTTCCAGATGATGCTGCTATAACATTGAGTCGTTTTTGGAATATGGATTTGATTACACTCCAACACTGAGCATCTGTGTAAAGTTGCAGTCACATCAGACATTGGAGAATTTAAGTATGACCACTTCCTGTTTGTCTGGCATGATGTGTTTTTTATGTGCCTGACCATAGCTATATCATCCCAGTAAATCAAAAATCTGTTTTGTCAGGACCATCCTAGCATCATGCTGACCACATTTACCGTGAATGTCATGAACCCATTGAAAAATAATGCTTAAGAATGCAATATAAGGCTCACTTCCTGTTGCCAGCGGGTGGCGCTTTGCCATTTAGCCTTTATTGGAAAATGGATGAGATTACACTCCAAAAATGAACATGTGTGAAGTTTCAGCCACATCAGACAATGTAGAATGAAATAAAAATAACGTCTTGCTTGCACATTGTGATAACATGCTACAGTCCTGTATGGAGAGCAGAGATTAATTAATTTCCATAGTTTTTACACGGGGAGGCACAATTTATGCTTGAAAAGTCATTAGGCCATAAACATGCACTCAAAATGAAAACAATTGGCTTCAAGAAACTATTCAAATTCATTGTGGCTGCAGCGGGGATCGAACGGCTGAATTTGCGTGCCTTAATCCACCGCCCTAAACATTACGCTATACTGCCCGCTTATACACGGGTGCCATCTATTGGCCAAATGTCTCCTTTTATCTTGGTTTAATAATTTCTCTACGAAGTGTCGGATAATATTGCACGAAACGTCTAGTTAACCAGCATCATTCTTTTCCATTTCACTGGTAATTATGCTGCCTGAAACGCATTTGTTCAGCCAAATATAAAAGAGATGCCAACTCTATGCCCTCAATACAGTATTTTCATATTAATTTACCATTCCTAGCGAAATTGTATGTTCTCTTAATTCGTGTTTAATGACAAGCCTAATAAACTAACATAGCTGGCGATTTAACTGAAAGTTTTCTATTCATGTAAACCAACGTAGCTGACCTGTTTTTTGACTCACACAGACAGTGGACTGGCTGGCTGCTGTTAGCCCGTGCGTGTCATCTCGCAACGACCTGCATGTGATACCTTTGTTGAACAAAACGGTCTCATGTTAACACAGCGTTCGAGCAGAGCCACCTCAGACGCTAAAGTTTCTTTTTGACTTCATGTGTTAATCTTTTAAAAATATGATACTCTCCTGCCAGTTAAAGCCTGTCTTTAAGTCTTTAAATGTCTTTAATATTTATTTTAGTTATTCAATTCATGTAATGAAAATAGATGCAAAGAAACGTCGGGCTGCGTGTTTTCAATACATTTTGTCACGTAGGCTGCAGCTGTAAATCATACATCGTTATGCCTACTGGCTCGCTAGAAAAAAAAAAAAAAACCTATCGTTGAAAAATCAGTTGAAGGAAGAAATATATAAAAGTACCACTTTCTGCCAATAAATTGAATCGCCGTATCAGAAATGGGGGGAAGTTACAGCGACGCAGTTAGTCTGTGAGTAGAACAGATTGTGTAGACAACTTCACTGTTTCCACAAAGGAACCAAAAATGTGCTTTTTAACAGGACTTGGTCAGTGTAATGATATAAATGCTAGCATTCGATTATGGTCAACGGTACCGAAAATGCCCGTTGCACCAGCCATCATAACAAATGTCCCAATACAGGATCGATTTAAACCTCTATATATTTTTATTTCACGTTGACAGTGTAGGCTATTATGTGTATTCCGACGCGAATTACATTTAATTGGGTTACGGCATTCACTTCAATCGAATGAAGTCAAATAGAAACGGCTCGAATTCCTTAATAAGGCTTCTTGGTTTTCAAGCCAACTTTCCGAACAGCTGTTTTGTATTGAGTCCTTAAAATGCTACAATACGGTTTTTTTAAAATCCAAATAACATTGAACGTCAAAGCAATATATACATTATATGTGTTAATCTTTTAAATATATGATACTTTCCTGCCAGTAAAAGCCTGTTTTTTATTTTAGTTATTCAATCGAGTTAATTAAGATAGATGAGAAAAAACGTTGCTGTGGGCTGGGTGTTTTCAGTACATTTTGTCATGTAGGCTGCCGCTGTTACTCATACATCGTTTTGGTTACTGGCTCGCAAAAAGAAACAAAACTTGTCGTTGAGAAATCACTTTATCCAAGAAAAAGAGAAACAATACCGAAAATTAGAAAGAATACTAACCTTTGCCACTAGATGGCAGTCGCGTATTAGAAATGGGAGAGTCAGTTGCGACTTGCGTTGAAGTTTTAAGACTGGAGATAATGAGTCTCCAGCGAAAATAGTAAACTATTATTGCTTAATGGATGTGATGACACTCCAACAATGAACATATGTGAAAAGATGTAGCCTCAACATCAGGCAATGTAGAATTTAATACCTTTTTGAAATTATTTAATATATAATTTTCCTATTTGGGCAGCATTACAAGTTAATTTTAAGGCTGACCATAGCCATACCATTCCAAGATATTAAAAATCAGTTCATAGTTGTGTGTCAGGGCTATAATATCATGCTGACCACATTTTGTGTGAATGTGATGAACCCCCTAGGAAGAGTATTTCAAAGTTTGGTACGTGAAAAAACACTTAAAAACACACAAAATCCAAAATAGCTCACTTCCTGTTGGGAAAAGTTAAGGGATGCAAATGAGAAATGTGTGTGTCTTGAGGAGACCCTTATGCCTACCAGAGGTGGTGCATTTACGTGAAAGTATATGTCCACAATATTAGAAAAAAGCCATAGGGGGCGCTGTGTAGCCACGCCCAGATGAATGTGGATATGGATGTGATTGCACTCCAAAAGTGAATATATTTGTAAAATATCAGCCCGATCAGATGATGCAGAACGGAATTAAGCCCACTTCCTGTTTTTGGGCGTAACGTGTGTATTATACGCCTCGCCATTGCCAAACCGTTTGAGATATCAAAAATCCTTTCGTCATTTAGGGTCAGGACTATTCTAAGATCATGATGACTACATTTGGTGTGAATGTGATGAATACCTTAGCAGGAACGCACACAAACATGATAAAAACCTCACGTCCGTTGCCAGATGGTGGCGCTATAACATTGATTTCTTCTTGGTATTTGAATGTGATTACACTCGAACAGTGAACATATTTGTAAAATATCAGCCAGATCAGACAATGTAGACCATGAATTTATGGCTACTTCCTGTTGGCGCGGCGTGACATGAAAATTGTACGCCTGGCCATGACCATACCGTTTGAGATATCAAAAATATCCTTTGGAATTAGTATCATGACTATCCTGAGACCACTTTTACCACATTTTGTGTGAATGCAATGAACCCCCTAGGAGGAGTACTTAAAAGTGTAGTACGTGTAAAATGCACAAAATTCAAAATGGCTGACTTCCTCTTTACATATTTGATTCGATGCGAATGAGAAATGTGTTTGTCCAGAGGAGCCCCACATGCATACCAAATTAGGTGAAGGTAGCTCAAAGTGCCTGTCCACAATAGAAGACAAAGCATTAGGGGGCGCTGTGGAGTCCCTTGGCCACGCCCAGGTCTGAGCATCTGATACGTCCTGACAGCCAACACTTCTCATGTGTGTGCAAAATTCTGTGAGTTTGCATCCATGGCAAGCACCTCAAAAATGCAAAATACATTGAAAAAAAAGAGAATAATAATTATAGGGGGCGCTGTCTAGCCACGCCCCGATTGATATGTATATATCTGATATTGTACTGCTACAGTGAACATATTTGTAAAATATCAGCCAGATCGGACGATGTCGAAAAAAAAGTCATTTTTTTGCACGCAATATGTGTACTGTACGACTCGCCATTTCCATACCGTTTGAGATATCAAAAATCCCTTCACAACTTAGCGTAAGGACTATCTTAAGATCATGCTGACCGCATTTGGTGTGAATGTGCTGAATGCCCTAGCAGGAATGCATACAAATATGTTAAAGACCTCACTTCCTATTGCCAGATGGTGGCGCTATAACATTGACCTGTTCTTGGGATATGGATGTGATTACACTCCAACAATAAACAAATTTCTAAAATATCAGCCAGATCAGACAATGTAGACCATGAAATTACGACCACTTCCTGTTGGCGCGGCGTGACATAAAAATTCTACGCCTCCCCAGGACCGTCCCGTTTGAGCTATCAAAAATATCCTGGCAATTTAGCATCATGAATATCCTGAGACCATTCTGACCACAGGTGGTGTGAATGTGATGAACCCCCTAGGAGGAGTACTTAAAAGTGCAGTACATGTAAAACGCACAAAATCCAAAATGGCTGACTTCCTGTTTGTATATTTGATTAGATGCAAATTATAAATGTTTTTGGTCCGAGGAGTGCTATATGCGTACTAAATTTTGTGAAGGTAGCTCAAAGTGTCTGCCCATAATAGATGACAATGCGATAGGGGGCGCTGTGGAGTCTCTCGGCCACGCCCAGGTCTGAGCATCTAATCGATCCTGAAGGTCCTCATTTCTGATGTGTGTGCAAAATTCCCAGACTTTTTATGCATGGCAAGCACCTCAAAAAGGCCCATTTGCATATAGAAAAAAGAATAATAATAATAAATATAGCTGCAAGCAGCAATGAACGGGCCCAAGCACCATGGGCGCAACCGCCTTGGTGGCACAGTTGTGCCAATGACATGTTTCACAATATGTACACACTTTGGAAATAATCACCTTCCTGGACAATGAATAGTGTGCACAGGAATTCCCCTTTGATCAATGAAGATGTTGCTGCTGCTATTGGAATGCATCAATGATATAAGCCTCACTTCCTATTGCCAGATAGTGGCGCTATAATATTGAGCTGTGTATGGTTTATGGATTTGATTTCACTCCAAAAATGAACATATTTGTACATTTTCAGCCAAATTGGAAGATGTCGAGTAAAATTAAAGCCACTTCCTGTTGCCAGATGGTGGCGCTATATTATTGAGCCGTGTATGGTTTTTGAATTTGATTACACTCCAATAATAAACCTATTTCTAAATTTTCAGCCACATCGGAAGATGTTGAGTGAAATTAAGGTCAATTCAATGTTCTAGTTTCCAGAGGGTGGCGCTATAACATTGAGTCGTTTTTGGAATATGGATTTAATTACAATCCAACAATATACATATTTCTAAATTTTCGGCCACATCGGAAGATGTCGAGTAAAATTAAGGCCACTTCCTGTTGCCAGATGGTGGCGCTATAACATTGAGTCATTTTTGGGATATGGATGTGATTACACTCCCACAACGAACATATCTGTGTAATATCAACCAGATCAGACCATCTGGAATGAAATTAAGAACACTTCCTGTTCCCGAAGCGAGACCTCAAATTGTACGCCTCGCCATAGCCGTACCGTTTGACATATCAGAAATATCCTTTCAATTTAGCATCAGGATTATCCTGAGACCATTCTCACCACATTTGGTATGAATGTGATGAACCCCCTAGGAGGAGTATTTCAGAGTTTGGTACGTGTAAAAACACTTAAAAACACACAAAATCCAGAATAGCTCACTTCCTGTTTTGAAAAGTTAAGGGATGCAAATGAGAAATGTGTGTGTCTAGAGGAGACCCATATGCATAAAATATTCGGTGAATTTACGTAAAAGTATATGTCCACAATATTAGAAAAGAACCATAGGGGGCGCTGCGTAGCCACGCCCAGATGTATGTGGATATAGATGTGATTGCACTCCAACAGTGAATATATCTGTAAAATATCAGCCCAATCAGATGATGTAGAACGGAATTAAGCCCACTTCCTGTTTTCGCTCGTAACGTGTGTATTGTACGCCTCGCCATTGCCAAACCGTTTGAGATATCAAAAATACCTTTGGCTTTTAGGGTGAGGACTATCCTAAGATCATGCTGACTACATTTGGTGTGAATGTGATGAATACCCTAGCAGGAACGCATACAAATATGATAAAAACCTCACTTCCTTTTGCCAGATGGTGGCGCTATAACATTGACTTCTTCTTGGGACATGGATGTGAGTATACTCACATAATGAACATATTTGTAAAATATCAGCCAGATCAGACGATATAAACCACAAAATTATGGCCACTTCCTTTTGGCGCGGCGTGACATAAAAATTGTACGCCTCGCCATGACCATACCGTTTCAGATATCAAAAATATCCTGGCAATTTAGAATCATGACTATCTTGAGACCATTCCTACCCCATTTGGTGTGAATGCGATGAACCGCCTAGGAGGAGTACTTAAAAGTCTAGTACATGTGAAAACGCACAAAATTCAAAATGGCTGACTTCCTGTTCGCATTTTTGCATCAATACGAATTAGAAATGTGTTTCAATTGAGGAGCCACACATGCGTACCAAATTAGGTTCATGTACCTCAAAGTGCCTGCCCACAATAGACAACAATGCAGGGGGGGGGGGGGGGGCAGCGCAATAGGGGGTGCTGTGGAGTCCCTCGGCCACACCCAGGTCTGAGCATCTGATAGATCCTGACGGCCACCACTTCTGATGTGTCTGCAAAATTTCAAGACTTTTTAGCCATGGCAAGGCCCTCAAAAATGCCCATTTGACGGAAGAGAAAGAATAATAATAATAAATATAGCTGCAAGCAGCAATGAACGGGCCCAAGCACCATGGGCGCAACCGCCTTGGTGGCATAGTTGTGCCAATGACATGTTTCACAATATGTACACACTTTGGAAATAATCACCTTCCTGGACAACGTATAGTGTGCACAGGAATTCCCCTTTGATCAATGAAGATGTTTCTGCTGCTATTGGAATGCATCAATGATATAAGCCTCACTTCCTATTGCCAGATGGTGGCGCTATAATATTGAGCCGTGTATGGTTTATGGATTTGATTTCACTCCAATAATTAACATATTTGTACATTTTCAGCCAAATTGGAAGATGTCAAGTAAAATTTAAGCCACTTCCTGTTGCCAGATGGTGGCGGTATAATATTGAGCCGTGTATGGTTCATGGATTTGATTACACTCCAATAATTAACATATTTGTCCATTTTCAGCCAAATTGGAAGATGTCAAGTAAAATTAAAGCCACTTCCTGTTGCCAGATGGTGGCGCTATGCCATTGAGCCTTTCTTGGTATATGGATGAGATTACACTCCAAAAATGAACATGTGTGAAGTTTCTGCCACATCAGACAATGTAGAATGAAACAAAAATTACTTCTTGCTTGCACAGTGTAATAATATGCTCCAGTCCTGTATGGAGAGCAGAGATTAATTAATTTCAATAGATTTTACAGCGGGAGGCACAATTTACGCTTGAGAAGTCATTCGGTTATAAATATGCACTCAAAATAGAACCATTGGCGTAAAGAAACTATTCATCTTTATTGTGGCCGCACCGGGGATGGAACCGCGGACCTTGCCTGTCTTAATCCACTTTCTGAACCATTAAGCTATACTGCCCTCTTATACACGTACGTTATCTATTGGCCAAAAGTTGTATGTTTCCTTTAATCCTGGTTAAATAATTTCTCTCCGAAGTGTCGGATAATATTGCATTAAACGTCGAGTTAGCCAGCATCATTTTTTTCCATTTCACCGGTAATTATGCTGCCTGAAACGCATTTGTTCAGCCAAATCTAAAGGAGATGCCAAGTCTCTGCCCTCAATCCGGTATTTTCATATTAAGTCAAAAATTCCTAGCGAAATTGTATGTTCTCTTAATTCGTGTTTAATGACAAGCAAAATAAACTAACATATCTGGCGATTTAACTGAAAGTTTTCTATTCATGTAAACAAACGTAGCTGACCTGTTTTTTTGACTCACACAGACAGTGGACAGGCTGGCTGCTGTTAGCCAATGCGCGTCATCTCGCAACGACCTGCATGCCATACCTTTGTTGAACATAACGGTCTCATGTTAACACAGAGTTCGACCACAGCCATCTCAAACGTTAACGTTTCTTTTTGACTTTTGACTCTTTTAAATATATGCTACTCTCCTGCCAGTTAAAGACAGTCATTAAATGTCTTTAATATTTATTTCAGATATTCTATTCAAAAATGAAAATAGATGCAAAGAAACGTCGGGCTGGGTGTTGTCAATACATTTTGTCACGTAGGCTGCAGCTGTAAATCATACATCGTTATGCCTACTGGCTCGCTAGAAAAAAAACAAAAACCTATCGTTGAAAAATCACTTGAAGGAAGAAAAATATAAAAGTTCCACTTTCTGCCAATAAATGGAATCCCCGTATCAGAAATGGGGGGAAGTTTCAGCGACGCAGTTAGTCTGTGAGTAGAATAGATTGTGTAGACAACTTCACTGTTTCCACAAAGGTGATGTGCTTTTTAACAGGACTTGGTCAGTGTAATGATATAAATGCTAGCATTCGATTATGGTCAACGGTACCGAAAATGCCCGTTGCACCAGCCATCATAACAAATGTCCCAATATAGGATCGATTTAAACCTCTATATATTTTTATTTCACGTTGACAGTGTAGGCTATTATGTGTATTCCGACGCGAATTACATTTAATTGGGTTACGGCATTCACTTCAATCGAATGAAGTCAAATAGAAACGGCTCGAATTCCTTAATAAGGCTTCTTGATTTTCAAGCTAACTTTCCGAACAGCTGTTTTGTATTGAGTCCTTAAAATGCTACAACACGGTTTTTTTTAAACCAAATAACATTGAACGTCATTGCAAGATATATGCAATACTAACTTTTGCCAGTAGATGGCAGTCGCGTATTAGAAATGGGAGAGTCATTTGCGACTTGCGTTGAAGTTTTAAGACTGGATATAATGAGTCTCCAGCGAAAATAGTGAACTATTATTGCTTAATGGATGTGATGACACTCCAACAATGAACATATGTGAAAAGTTGTAGCCTCAAAATCAGGCAATGTAGAATTTAATACCTTTATGAAATTATTTAATACATAATTGTATTAAAACATGAACTGTTTGGGCAGCATTTCAAGTTAATTTTAAGGCTGACCATAGCCATACCATTCCAAGATATTAAAAATCAGTTCATAGTTGTGTGTCAGGGCTATAATATCATGCTGACCACATTTTGTGTGAATGTGATGAACCCCCTAGGAAGAGTATTTCAAAGTTTGGTACGTGAAAAAACACTTAAAAACACACAAAATCCAAAATAGCTCACTTCCTGTTGGGAAAACTTAAGGGATGCAAATGAGAAATGTGTGTGTCTTGAGGAGACCCTTATGCCTACCAGACGTGGTGCATTTACGTGAAAGTATATGTCCACAATATTAGAAAAAAGCCATAGGGGGCGCTGTGTAGCCACGCCCAGATGAATGTGGATATGGATGTGATTGCACTCCAAAAGTGAATATATTTGTAAAATATCAGCCCGATCAGATGATGTAGAACGGAATTAAGCCCACTTCCTGTTTTTGGGCGTAACGTGTGTATTATACGCCTCGCCATTGCCAAACCGTTTGAGATATCAAAAATCCTTTCGTCATTTAGGGTCGGAACTATTCTAAGATCATGATGACTACATTTGGTGTGAATGTGATGAATACCTTAGCAGGAACGCATACAAACATGATAAAAACCTCACGTCCGTTGCCAGATGGTGGCGCTATAACATTGATTTCTTCTTGGTATTTGGATGTGATTACACTCTAACAGTGAACATATTTGTAAAATATCAGCTAGATCAGACAATGTAGACCATGAATTTATGGCAACTTCCTGTTGGCGCGGCGTGACATGAAAATTGTACGCCTCGCCATGACCATACCGTTTGAGATATCAAAAATATCCTGTGGAATTAGTATCATGACTATCCTGAGACCACTTTGACCACATTTTGTGTGAATGCAATGAACCCCCTAGGAGGAGTACTTAAAAGTGTAGTACGTGTAAAATGCACAAAATTCAAAATGGCTGACTTCCTGTTTACATATTTGATTTGATGCGAATGAGAAATGTGTTTGGCCAGAGGAGCCCCACATGCCTACCAAATTAGGTGAAGGTAGCTCAAAGTGCCTGTCCACAATAGAAGACAAAGCATTAGGGGGCGCTGTGGAGTCCCTTGGCCACGCCCAGGTCTGAGCATCTGATACATCCTGACAGCCAACACTTCTCATGTGTGTGCAAAATTCTGTGAGTTTCCATCCATGGCAAGCACCTGAAAAATGCAAAATACTTTGAAAAAAAAGAGAATAATAATTATAGGGGGCGCTGTCTAGCCACGCCCCGATTGATATGTATATATCTGATATTGTAGTGCTACATTGAACATATTTGTAAAATATCAGCCAGATCGGACGATGTCGAAAAAAAAGTCATTTTTTTGCACGCAATATGTGTACTGTACGACTCGCCCTTTCCATACCGTTTGAGATATCAAAAATCCCTTCACAACTTAGCGTAAGGACTATCTTAAGATCATGCTGACCGCATTTGGTGTGAATGTGCTGAATGCCCTAGCAGGAATGCATACAAATATGTTAAAGACCTCACTTCCTATTGCCAGATGGTGGCGCTATAACATTGACCTGTTCTTGGGATATGGATGTGATTGTAGTCCAACAATAAACAAAGTTCTAAAATATCAGCCAGATCAGACAATGTAGACCATGAAATTATGGCCACTTCTTGTTGGCGCGGCGTGACATAAAAATTGTACTCCTCCCCATGACCGTCTCGTTTGAGCTATCAAAAATATCCTGGCAATTTAGCATCATGACTATCCTGAGACCATTCTGACCACAGGTGGTGTGAATGCGATGAACCCCCTAGGAGGAGTACTTAAAAGTGTAGTACGTGTAAAACTCAGAAAATCCAAAATGGCTGACTTCCTGTTTGGATATTTGATTAGATCCGAATGAGAAATGTGTTTGGACCGAGGAGCGCTATATGGCCACCAAATTAGGTGCAGGTAGCTCAAAGTGCCTGCCCACAATAGAAGACAATGCGATAGGGGGCGCTGTGGAGTCCCTCGGCCACGCCCAGGTCTGAGCATCTGAGAGCTCCTGACAGCAACCACTTCTGATGTGTCTGCAAAATGTCAAGACTTTTTACGCATGGCAAGGCCCTCAAAAAAGCCCATTTGCCTGAAGAAAAAGAATAATAATAATAATAATAATAATAATAATAATAATAATCCTTCCAATAACAATAGGGTCCTTCGCACCCTACGGTGCTTGGGCCCTAATAATAATAATAATAATCCTTCCAATAACAATAGGGTCCTTCTCACCCTACGGTGCTTGGGCCCTAATAATAATCTTTACAATAACAATAGGGTCCTTCGCACCCTACGGTGCTTGGGCCCTAAATATAGCTGCAAGCAGCAATGAACGGGCCCAAGCCCCATGGGGGCAACCGCCTTGGTGGCATAGTTGTGCCAATGACATGTTTCACAACATGTACACACTTTGGAAATAATCACCTTCCTGGACAACGTATAGTGTGCACAGGAATTTCCCTTTGATCAATGAAGATGTTGGCGCTGCTATTGGAATGCATCAATGATATAAGCCTCACTTCATGTTGCCAGATGGTGGCGCTATATTATTGATCCGTGTATTTTTTTTTAATTTGATTACACTCCAGAAATAAACATATTTGTACATTTTCAGCCACATCGGAAGATGTTCAGCGAAATTAAGGTCAATTCCTGTTTCCAGATGATGCTGCTATAACATTGAGTCGTTTTTGGAATATGGATTTGATTACACTCCAACACTGAGCATCTGTTTAAAGTTGCAGTCACATCAAACATTGGAGAATTTAAGTATGACCACTTCCTGTTTGTCTGGCATGATGTGTTTTTTATGTGCCTGACCATAGCTATATCATCCCAGTAAATCAAAAATCTGTTTTGTCAGGACCATCCTAGCATCATGCTGACCACATTTACCGTGAATGTCATGAACCCATTGAAAAATAATGCTTAAGAATGCAATATAAGGCTCACTTCCTGTTGCCAGCGGGTGGCGCTTTGCCATTTAGCCTTTATTGGAAAATGGATGAGATTACACTCCAAAAATGAACGTGTGAAGTTTCAGCCACATCAGACAATGTAGAATGAAATAAAAATAACGTCTTGCTTGCACATTGTGATAACATGCTACAGTCCTGTATGGAGAGCAGAGATTAATTAATTTCCATAGTTTTTACACGGGGAGGCACAATTTATGCTTGAAAAGTCATTAGGCCATAAATATGCACTCAAAATGAAAACAATTGGCTTCAAGAAACTATTCAAATTCATTGTGGCTGCAGCGGGGATCGAACGGCTGAATTTGCGTGCCTTAATCCACCGCCCTAACCATTACGCTATACTGCCCGTTTATACACGGGTGCCATCTATTGGCCAAATGTCTCCTTTTATCTTGGTTTAATAATTTCTCTACGAAGTGTCGGATAATATTGCACGAAACGTCTAGTTAACCAGCATCATTCTTTTCCATTTCACTGGTAATTATGCTGCCTGAAACGCATTTGTTCAGCCAAATCTAAAAGAGATGCCAACTCTCTGCCCTCAATACATTATTTTCATATTAATTTACCATTCCTAGCGAAATTGTATGTTCTCTTAATTCGTGTTTAATGACAAGCCTAATAAACTAACATAGCTGGCGATTTAACTGAAAGTTTTCTATTCATGTAAACCAACGTAGCTGACCTGTTTTTTGACTCACACAGACAGTGGACTGGCTGGCTGCTGTTAGCCCGTGCGTGTCATCTCGCAACGACCTGCATGTGATACCTTTGTTGAACAAAACGGTCTCATGTTAACACAGCGTTCGAGCAGAGCCACCTCAGACGCTAAAGTTTCTTTTTGACTTCATGTGTTAATCTTTTAAAAATATGATACTCTCCTGCCAGTTAAAGCCTGTCTTTAAGTCTTTAAATGTCTTTAATATTTATTTTAGTTCTTCAATTCATGTAATGAAAATAGATGCAAAGAAACGTCGGGCTGGGTGTTGTCAATACATTTTGTCACGTAGGCTGCAGCTGTAAATCATACATCGTTATGCCTACTGGCTCGCTAGAAAAAAACAAAAACCTATCGTTGAAAAATCACTTGAAGGAAGAAAAAAATGAAAGTACCACTTTCTGCCAATAAATTGAATCGCCGTATCAGAAATGGGGGCAAGTTACAGCGACGCAGTTAGTCTGTGAGTAGAACAGATTGTGTAGACAACTTCACTGTTTCCACAAAGGAACCAAAAATGTGCTTTTTAACAGGACTTGGTCAGTGTAATGATATAAATGCTAGCATTCGATTATGGTCAACGGTACCGAAAATGCCCGTTGCACCAGCCATCATAACAAATGTCCCAATACAGGATCGATTTAAACCTCTATATATTTTTATTTCACGTTGACAGTGTAGGCTATTATGTGTATTCCGACGCGAATTACATTTAATTGGGTTACGGCATTCACTTCAATCGAATGAAGTCAAATAGAAACGGCTCGAATTCCTTAATAAGGCTTCTTGGTTTTCAAGCCAACTTTCCGAACAGCTGTTTTGTATTGAGTCCTTAAAATGCTACAATACGGTTTTTTTAAAATCCAAATAACATTGAACGTCAAAGCAATATATACATTATATGTGTTAATCTTTTAAATATATGATACTTTCCTGCCAGTAAAAGCCTGTTTTTTATTTTAGTTATTCAATCGAGTTAATTAAGATAGATGAGAAAAAACGTTGCTGTGGGCTGGGTGTTTTCAGTACATTTTGTCATGTAGGCTGCCGCTGTTACTCATACATCGTTTTGGTTACTGGCTCGCAAAAAGAAACAAAACTTGTCGTTGAGAAATCACTTTATCCAAGAAAAAGAGAAACAATACCGAAAATTAGAAAGAATACTAACCTTTGCCACTAGATGGCAGTCGCGTATTAGAAATGGGAGAGTCAGTTGCGACTTGCGTTGAAGTTTTAAGACTGGAGATAATGAGTCTCCAGCGAAAATAGTAAACTATTATTGCTTAATGGATGTGATGACACTCCAACAATGAACATATGTGAAAAGATGTAGCCTCAACATCAGGCAATGTAGAATTTAATACCTTTTTGAAATTATTTAATATATAATTTTCCTATTTGGGCAGCATTACAAGTTAATTTTAAGGCTGACCATAGCCATACCATTCCAAGATATTAAAAATCAGTTCATAGTTGTGTGTCAGGGCTATAATATCATGCTGACCACATTTTGTGTGAATGTGATGAACCCCCTAGGAAGAGTATTTCAAAGTTTGGTACGTGAAAAAACACTTAAAAACACACAAAATCCAAAATAGCTCACTTCCTGTTGGGAAAAGTTAAGGGATGCAAATGAGAAATGTGTGTGTCTTGAGGAGACCCTTATGCCTACCAGAGGTGGTGCATTTACGTGAAAGTATATGTCCACAATATTAGAAAAAAGCCATAGGGGGCGCTGTGTAGCCACGCCCAGATGAATGTGGATATGGATGTGATTGCACTCCAAAAGTGAATATATTTGTAAAATATCAGCCCGATCAGATGATGCAGAACGGAATTAAGCCCACTTCCTGTTTTTGGGCGTAACGTGTGTATTATACGCCTCGCCATTGCCAAACCGTTTGAGATATCAAAAATCCTTTCGTCATTTAGGGTCAGGACTATTCTAAGATCATGATGACTACATTTGGTGTGAATGTGATGAATACCTTAGCAGGAACGCACACAAACATGATAAAAACCTCACGTCCGTTGCCAGATGGTGGCGCTATAACATTGATTTCTTCTTGGTATTTGAATGTGATTACACTCGAACAGTGAACATATTTGTAAAATATCAGCCAGATCAGACAATGTAGACCATGAATTTATGGCTACTTCCTGTTGGCGCGGCGTGACATGAAACTTGTACGCCTCGCCATGACCATACCGTTTGAGATATCAAAAATATCCTTTGGAATTAGTATCATGACTATCCTGAGACCGCTGAGACCACATTTCGTGTGAATGCAATGAACCCCCTAGGAGGAGTACTTAAAAGTGTAGTACGTGTAAAATGCACAAAATTCAAAATGGCTGACTTCCTGTTCACATATTTGCTTGGATGCGAAAGAGAAATGTGTTTGTCCAGAGGAGCCCCACATGCGTACCAAATTAGGTGAAGGTAGCTCCAAGTGCCTGTCCACAATAGAAGACAAAGCATTAGGGGGCGCTGTGGAGTCCCTCGGCCACGCCCAGGTCTGAGCATCTGATACGTCCTGACAGCCAACACTTCTCATGTGTGTGCAAAATTCTGTGAGTTTTCATCCATGGCAAGCACCTCAAAAATGCAAAATACATTGAAAAAAAAAAGAATAATAATTATAGGGGGCGCTGTCTAGCCACGCCCCGATTGATATGTACATATTTCATATTGTACTCCAACAGTGAACATATATGTAAAATATCAGCCAGATCGGACGATGTCGAAAAAAAAGTCATTTTTTTGCACGCAATATGTGTACTGTACGACTCGCCATTTCCATACCGTTTGAGATATCAAAAATCCCTTCACAGCATATGGTCATGAGTATCCTAAGATCATGCTGACTACATTTCGTGTGAATGTGATGAATGCCCTAGCAGGAAGGCATACAAATATGATAAAGACCTCACTTCCTGTTGCCAGATGGTGGCGCTATAACATTGACCCGTTCTTGGGATATGGATGTGATTAGCCTCCAACAATAAACGTATTTCTAAAATATCAGCCAGATCAGACAATGTAGACCATGAAATTACGGCCACTTCCTGTTGGCGTGGCGTGACATAAAAATTATACGCCTCCCCAGGACCGTCCCGTTTGAGCTATCAAAAATATCCTGGCAATTTAGCATCATGAATATCCTGAGACCATTCTGACCACAGGTGGTGTGAATGTGATGAACCCCCTAGGAGGAGTACTTAAAAGTGCAGTACATGTAAAACGCACAAAATCCAAAATGGCTGACTTCCTGTTTGTATATTTGATTAGATGCAAATTATAAATGTTTTTGGTCCGAGGAGTGCTATATGCGTACTAAATTTTGTGAAGGTAGCTCAAAGTGTCTGCCCATAATAGATGACAATGCGATAGGGGGCGCTGTGGAGTCTCTCGGCCACGCCCAGGTCTGAGCATCTAATCGATCCTGAAGGTCCTCATTTCTGATGTGTGTGCAAAATTCCCAGACTTTTTATGCATGGCAAGCACCTCAAAAAGGCCCATTTGCATATAGAAAAAAGAATAATAATAATAAATATAGCTGCAAGCAGCAATGAACGGGCCCAAGCACCATGGGCGCAACCGCCTTGGTGGCACAGTTGTGCCAATGACATGTTTCACAATATGTACACACTTTGGAAATAATCACCTTCCTGGACAATGAATAGTGTGCACAGGAATTCCCCTTTGATCAATGAAGATGTTGCTGCTGCTATTGGAATGCATCAATGATATAAGCCTCACTTCCTATTGCCAGATAGTGGCGCTATAATATTGAGCTGTGTATGGTTTATGGATTTGATTTCACTCCAAAAATGAACATATTTGTACATTTTCAGCCAAATTGGAAGATGTCGAGTAAAATTAAAGCCACTTCCTGTTGCCAGATGGTGGCGCTATATTATTGAGCCGTGTATGGTTTTTGAATTTGATTACACTCCAATAATAAACCTATTTCTAAATTTTCAGCCACATCGGAAGATGTTGAGTGAAATTAAGGTCAATTCAATGTTCTAGTTTCCAGAGGGTGGCGCTATAACATTGAGTCGTTTTTGGAATATGGATTTAATTACAATCCAACAATATACATATTTCTAAATTTTCGGCCACATCGGAAGATGTCGAGTAAAATTAAGGCCACTTCCTGTTGCCAGATGGTGGCGCTATAACATTGAGTCATTTTTGGGATATGGATGTGATTACACTCCCACAACGAACATATCTGTGTAATATCAACCAGATCAGACCATCTGGAATGAAATTAAGAACACTTCCTGTTCCCGAAGCGAGACCTCAAATTGTACGCCTCGCCATAGCCGTACCGTTTGACATATCAGAAATATCCTTTCAATTTAGCATCAGGATTATCCTGAGACCATTCTCACCACATTTGGTATGAATGTGATGAACCCCCTAGGAGGAGTATTTCAGAGTTTGGTACGTGTAAAAACACTTAAAAACACACAAAATCCAGAATAGCTCACTTCCTGTTTTGAAAAGTTAAGGGATGCAAATGAGAAATGTGTGTGTCTAGAGGAGACCCATATGCATAAAATATTCGGTGAATTTACGTAAAAGTATATGTCCACAATATTAGAAAAGAACCATAGGGGGCGCTGCGTAGCCACGCCCAGATGTATGTGGATATAGATGTGATTGCACTCCAACAGTGAATATATCTGTAAAATATCAGCCCAATCAGATGATGTAGAACGGAATTAAGCCCACTTCCTGTTTTCGCTCGTAACGTGTGTATTGTACGCCTCGCCATTGCCAAACCGTTTGAGATATCAAAAATACCTTTGGCTTTTAGGGTGAGGACTATCCTAAGATCATGCTGACTACATTTGGTGTGAATGTGATGAATACCCTAGCAGGAACGCATACAAATATGATAAAAACCTCACTTCCTTTTGCCAGATGGTGGCGCTATAACATTGACTTCTTCTTGGGACATGGATGTGAGTATACTCACATAATGAACATATTTGTAAAATATCAGCCAGATCAGACGATATAAACCACAAAATTATGGCCACTTCCTTTTGGCGCGGCGTGACATAAAAATTGTACGCCTCGCCATGACCATACCGTTTCAGATATCAAAAATATCCTGGCAATTTAGAATCATGACTATCTTGAGACCATTCCTACCCCATTTGGTGTGAATGCGATGAACCGCCTAGGAGGAGTACTTAAAAGTCTAGTACATGTGAAAACGCACAAAATTCAAAATGGCTGACTTCCTGTTCGCATTTTTGCATCAATACGAATTAGAAATGTGTTTCAATTGAGGAGCCACACATGCGTACCAAATTAGGTTCATGTACCTCAAAGTGCCTGCCCACAATAGACAACAATGCAGGGGGGGGGGGGGGGGGGCAGCGCAATAGGGGGTGCTGTGGAGTCCCTCGGCCACACCCAGGTCTGAGCATCTGATAGATCCTGACGGCCACCACTTCTGATGTGTCTGCAAAATTTCAAGACTTTTTAGCCATGGCAAGGCCCTCAAAAATGCCCATTTGACGGAAGAGAAAGAATAATAATAATAATAATAATAATAAATATAGCTGCAAGCAGCAATGAACGGGCCCAAGCACCATGGGCGCAACCGCCTTGGTGGCACAGTTGTGCCAATGACATTTTTCACAATATGTACACACTTTGGAAATAATCACCTTCCTGGACAACGAATAGTGTGCACAGGAATTCCCCTTTGATCAATGAAGATGTTGCTGCTGCTATTGGAATGCATCAATGATATAAGCCTCACTTCCTATTGCCAGATGGTGGCGCTATAATATTGAGCTGTGTATGGTTTATGGATTTGATTTCACTCCAAAAATGAACATATTTGTACATTTTAAGCCAAATTGGAAGATGTCGAGTAAAATTAAAGCCACTTCCTGTTGCCAGATGCTGGCGCTATAATATTGAGCCGTGTATGGTTTATGGATTTGATCACACTCCAATAATTAACATATTTGTACATTTTCAGCCAAATTGGAAGATGTCAAGTAAAATTAAAGCCACTTCCTGTTGCCAGATGGTGGCGCTATGCCATTGAGCCTGTCTTGGTATATGGATGAGATTACGCTCCAAAAATGAACATGTGTGAAGTTTCTGCCACATCAGACAATGTAGAATGAAACAAAAATTACGTCTTGCTTGCACATTGTAATAATATGCTCCAGTCCTGTATGGAGAGCAGAGATGAATTAATTTCCATAGATTTTACAGCGGGAGGCACAATTTACGCTTGAGAAGTCATTCGGTTATAAATATGCACTCAAAATAAAACCATTGGCTTAAAGAAACTATTCAACTTTATTGTGCTTTATTGTGTTTAATCCACTGCCTGAACTATTAAACTATACTGCCCTCTTTTACACGTAGGCCATCTATTGGCCAAAAGTTGTATGTTTCTTTTTATCTTGGTTAAATAATTTCTCTCCTAAGTGTCGGATAATATTGCATTAAACGTCTAGTTAGCCAGCATCATTTTTTTCCATTTCACCGGTAATTATGCTGCCTGAAACGCATTTGTTCAGCCAAATCTAAAGGAGATCCCACGTCTCTGCCCTCAATCCGGTATTTTCATATTAAGTCAAAAATTCCTCGCGAAATTGTATGTTCTCTTAATTCGTGTTTAATGACAAGCAAAATAAACTAACATATCTGGCGATTTAACTGAAAGTTTTCTATTCATGTAAACAAACGTAGCTGACCTGTTTTTTTGACTCACACAGACAGTGGACAGGCTGGCTGCTGTTAGCCAATGCGCGTCATCTCGCAACGACCTGCATGCCATACCTTTGTTGAACATAACGGTCTCATGTTAACACAGAGTTCGACCAGAGCCATCTCAAACGTTAACGTTTCTTTTTGACTTTTGACTCTTTTAAATATATGCTACTCTCCTGCCAGTTAAAGACAGTCATTAAATGTCTTTAATATTTATTTCAGATATTCTATTCAAAAATGAAAATAGATGCAAAGAAACGTCGGGCTGGGTGTTGTCAATACATTTTGTCACGTAGGCTGCAGCTGTAAATCATACATCGTTATGCCTACTGGCTCCCTAGAAACAAAAACAAAAACCTATCGTTGAAAAATCACTTGAAGGAAGAAAAATATAAAAGTTCCACTTTCTGCCAATGAATGGAATCCCCGTATCAGAAATGGGGGGAAGTTACAGCGACGCAGTTAGTCTGTGAGTAGAATAGATTGTGTAGACAACTTCACTGTTTCCACAAAGGAACCAAAAATGTGTTTTTTAACAGGACTTGGTCAGTGTAATGATATAAATGCTAGCATTCGATTATGGTCAACGGTACCGAAAATGCCCGTTGCACCAGCCATCATAACAAATATCCCAATATAGGATCGATTTAAACCTCTATATATTTTTATTTCACGTTGACAGTGTAGGCTATTATGTGTAGTCCGACTCGAATTACATTTAATTGGGTTACGGCATTCACTTCAATCGAATGAAGTCAAATAGAAACGGCTCGAATTCCTTAATAAGGCTTCTTGGTTTTCAAGCTAACTTTCCGAACAGCTGTTTTATATTGAGTCCTTAAAATGCTACAACACGGTTTTTTTTAAACCAAATAACATTGAACGTCATTGCAAGATATGCATTATATGTGTTAATCTTTTAAATATATGATACTTTCCTGCCAGTAAAAGCCTGTCTTTTATTTTAGTTATTCAATCCATATAATTAAGGTAGATGAGAAAAAACGTTGCTGTGGGCTGGGTGTTGTCAGTACATTTTGTCACGTAGGCTGCCGCTGTTACTCATACATCGTTATGGTTACTGGCTCGCAAAAAGAAACAAAACTTGTCATTGAGAAATCACTTTATCCAAGAAAATTAGAAAGAATACTAACCTTTGCCAGTAGATGGCAGTCGCGTATTAGAAATGGGAGAGTCAGTTGCGACTTGCGTTGAAGTTTTAAGACTGGATATAATGAGTCTCCAGCGAAAATAGTGAACTATTATTGCTTAATGGATGTGATGACACTCCAACAATGAACATATGTGAAAAGTTGTAGCCTCAAAATCAGGCAATGTAGAATTTAATACCTTTTTGAAATTATTTAATACATAATTGTATTAAAACATGAACTGTTTGGGCAGCATTACAAGTTAATTTTAAGGCTGACCTTAGCCATACCATTCCAAGATATTAAAAATCAGTTCATAGTTGTGTGTCAGGGCTATAATATCATGCTGACCACATTTTGTGTGAATGTGATGAACCCCCTAGGAAGAGTATTTCCAAGTTTGGTACGTGAAAAAACACTTAAAAACACACAAAATCCAAAATAGCTCACTTCCTGTTGGGAAAAATTAAGGGATGCAAAAGAGAAATGTGTGTGTCTTGAGGAGACCCTTATGCCTACCAGACGTGGTGCATTTACGTGAAAGTATATGTCCACAATATTAGAAAAAAGCCATAGGGGGCGCTGTGTAGCCACGCCCAGAAGAATGTGGATATGGATGTGATTGCACTCCAAAAGTGAATATATTTGTAAAATATCAGCTCGATCAGATGATGTAGAACGGAATTAAGCCCACTTCCTGTTTTTGGGTGTAACGTGTGTATTATACGCCTCGCCATTGCCAAACCGTTTGAGATATCAAAAATCCTTTCGTCATTTAGGGTCAGGACTATTCTAAGATCATGATGACTACATTTGGTGTGAATGTGATGAATACCCTAGCAGGAACGCATACAAACATGATAAAAACCTCACTTCCGTTGCCAGATGGTGGCGCTATAACATTGATTTCTTCTTGGTATATGGATGTGATTACACTCTAACAGTGAACATATTTGTAAAATATCAGCCAGATCAGACAATGTAGACCATGAATTTATGGCTACTTCCTGTTGGCGCGGCGTGACATGAAAATTGTACGCCTCGCCATGACCATACCGTTTGAGATATCAAAAATATCCTTTGGAATTAGTATCATGACTATCCTGAGACCGCTTTGACCACATATCGTGTGAATGCAATGAACCCCCTAGGAGGAGTACTTAAAAGTGTAGTACGTGTAAAATGCACAAAATTCAAAATGGCTGACTTCCTGTTCACATATTTGATTCGATGCGAATGAGAAATGTGTTTGTCCAGAAGAACCCCACATGCATACCAAATTAGGTGAAGGTAGCTCAAAGTGCCTGTCCACAATAGAAGACAAAGCATTAGGGGGCGCTGTGGAGTCCCTCGGCCACGCCCAGGTCTGAGCATCTGATTGGTCCTGACAGCCAACACTTGTCATGTGTGTGCAAAATTCTGTGAGTTTCCATCTATGGCAAGCACCTCAAAAATGCTAAATACATTGAAAAAAAAGTGAATAATAATTATAGGGGGCGCTGTCTAGCCACGCCCCGATTGATATGTATATATTTCATATTGTACTCCAACAGTGAACATATTTGTAAAATATCAGCCAGATCGGACGATGTCGAAAAAAAAGTCATTTTTTTGGACGCAATATGTGTACTGTACGACTCGCCATTTCCATACCGTTTGAGATATCAAAAATCCCTTCACAGCTTATGGTCATGACTATCCTAAGATCATGCTGACCACATTTCGTGTGAATGTGATGAATGCCCTAGCAGGAAGGCATACAAATATGATAAAGACCTCACTTCCTGTTGCCAGATGGTGGCGCTATAACATTGACCCGTTCTTGGGATATGGATGTGATTATACTCCAACACTAAACATATTTCTAAAATATCAGCCAGATCAGACGATGTAGACCTTGAAATTATGACCACTTCCTGTTGGCGCGGCGTGACATAAAAATTGCACGCCTCGCCATGACCATCCCGTTTGAGCTATCAAAAATATCCTGGCAATTTAGCATCATGAATATCCTGAGACCATTCTGACCACAGTTGGTGTGAATGCGATGAACCCCCTAGGAGGAGTACGTAAAAGAGTAGTACGTGTAACACACACAAAATCCAAAATAGCTCACTTCCTGTTCGCATATTTGCATCAATGCGAATGAGAAATGTGTTTGAATTGAGGAGCCACACATGGTTACCAAATTAGTTTCATGTAGTTCAAAGTGCCTGCCCACAATAGACAACAATGCAATGGGGGGGGGGGGGTCAGCGCAATAGGGGGCGCTGTGGAGTCCCTCGGCCACACCCAGGTCTGAGCATCTGATAGATCCTGACGGCCACCACTTCTGATGTGTCTGCAAAATTTCAAGACTTTTTAGCGACGGCAAGGCCCTCAAAAATGCCCATTTGACGGAAGAGAAAGAATAATAATAATAATAATAATAATAATAATAATAATAATAATAATCCTTCCAATAACAATAGGGTCCTTCGCACCCTATGGTGCTTGGGCCCTAATAATCCTTCCAATAACAATAGGGTCCTTCTCACCCTACGGTGCTTGGGCCCTAATAATAATCTTTACAATAACAATAGGGTCCTTCGCACCCTACGGTGCTTGGGCCCTAAATATAGCTGCAAGCAGCAATGAACGGGCCCAAGCCCCATGGGGGCAACCGCCTTGGTGGCATAGTTGTGCCAATGACATGTTTCACAACATGTACACACTTTGGAAATAATCACCTTCCTGGACAACGTATAGTGTGCACAGGAATTTCCCTTTGATCAATGAAGATGTTGGCGCTGCTATTGGAATGCATCAATGATATAAGCCTCACTTCATGTTGCCAGATGGTGGCGCTATATTATTGATCCGTGTATTTTTTTTTAATTTGATTACACTCCAGAAATAAACATATTTGTACATTTTCAGCCACATCGGAAGATGTTCAGCGAAATTAAGGTCAATTCCTGTTTCCAGATGATGCTGCTATAACATTGAGTCGTTTTTGGAATATGGATTTGATTACACTCCAACACTGAGCATCTGTTTAAAGTTGCAGTCACATCAAACATTGGAGAATTTAAGTATGACCACTTCCTGTTTGTCTGGCATGATGTGTTTTTTATGTGCCTGACCATAGCTATATCATCCCAGTAAATCAAAAATCTGTTTTGTCAGGACCATCCTAGCATCATGCTGACCACATTTACCGTGAATGTCATGAACCCATTGAAAAATAATGCTTAAGAATGCAATATAAGGCTCACTTCCTGTTGCCAGCGGGTGGCGCTTTGCCATTTAGCCTTTATTGGAAAATGGATGAGATTACACTCCAAAAATGAACGTGTGAAGTTTCAGCCACATCAGACAATGTAGAATGAAATAAAAATAACGTCTTGCTTGCACATTGTGATAACATGCTACAGTCTGTATGGAGAGCAGAGATTAATTAATTTCCATAGTTTTTACACGGGGAGGCACAATTTATGCTTGAAAAGTCATTAGGCCATAAATATGCACTCAAAATGAAAACAATTGGCTTCAAGAAACTATTCAAATTCATTGTGGCTGCAGCGGGGATCGAACGGCTGAATTTGCGTGCCTTAATCCACCGCCCTAACCATTACGCTATACTGCCCGTTTATACACGGGTGCCATCTATTGGCCAAATGTCTCCTTTTATCTTGGTTTAATAATTTCTCTACGAAGTGTCGGATAATATTGCACGAAACGTCTAGTTAACCAGCATCATTCTTTTCCATTTCACTGGTAATTATGCTGCCTGAAACGCATTTGTTCAGCCAAATCTAAAAGAGATGCCAACTCTCTGCCCTCAATACATTATTTTCATATTAATTTACCATTCCTAGCGAAATTGTATGTTCTCTTAATTCGTGTTTAATGACAAGCCTAATAAACTAACATAGCTGGCGATTTAACTGAAAGTTTTCTATTCATGTAAACCAACGTAGCTGACCTGTTTTTTGACTCACACAGACAGTGGACTGGCTGGCTGCTGTTAGCCCGTGCGTGTCATCTCGCAACGACCTGCATGTGATACCTTTGTTGAACAAAACGGTCTCATGTTAACACAGCGTTCGAGCAGAGCCACCTCAGACGCTAAAGTTTCTTTTTGACTTCATGTGTTAATCTTTTAAAAATATGATACTCTCCTGCCAGTTAAAGCCTGTCTTTAAGTCTTTAAATGTCTTTAATATTTATTTTAGTTCTTCAATTCATGTAATGAAAATAGATGCAAAGAAACGTCGGGCTGGGTGTTGTCAATACATTTTGTCACGTAGGCTGCAGCTGTAAATCATACATCGTTATGCCTACTGGCTCGCTAGAAAAAAAACAAAAACCTATCGTTGAAAAATCACTTGAAGGAAGAAAAAAATAAAAGTTCCACTTTCTGCCAATAAATGGAATCCCCGTATCAGAAATGGGGGGAAGTTACAGCGACGCAGTTAGTCTCTGAGTAGAATAGATTGTGTAGACAACTTCACTGTTTCCACAAAGGTGATGTGCTTTTTAACAGGACTTGGTCAGTGTAATGATATAAATGCTAGCATTCGATTATGGTCAACGGTACCGAAAATGCCCGTTGCACCAGCCATCATAACAAATGTCCCAATATAGGATCGATTTAAACCTCTATATATTTTTATTTCACGTTGACAATGTAGGCTATTATGTGTATTCCGACGCGAATTACATTTAATTGGGTTACGGCATTCACTTCAACCGAATGAAGTCAAATAGAAACGGCTCGAATTCCTTAATAAGTCTTCTTGGTTTTCAAGCTAACTTTCCGAACAGCTGTTTTGTATTGAGTCCTTAAAATGCTACAACACGGTTTTTTTTAAACCAAATAACATTGAACGTCATTGCAAGATATATGCAATACCAACGTTTGCCAGTAGATGGCAGTCGCGTATTAGAAATGGGAGAGTCATTTGCGACTTGCGTTGAAGTTTTAAGACTGGATATAATGAGTCTCCAGCGAAAATAGTGAACTATTATTGCTTAATGGATGTGATGACACTCCAACAATGAACATATGTGAAAAGTTGTAGCCTCAAAATCAGGCAATGTAGAATTTAATACCTTTTTGAAATTATTTAATACATAATTGTATTAAAACATGAACTTTTTGGGCAGCATTACAAGTTAATTTTAAGGCTGACCATAACCATACCATTCCAAGATATTAAAAATCAGTTCATAGTTGTGTGTCAGGGCTATAATATCATGCTGACCACATTTTGTGTGAATGTGATGAACCCCCTAGGAAGAGTATTTCAAAGTTTGGTACGTGAAAAAACACTTAAAAACACACAAAATCCAAAATAGCTCACTTCCTGTTGGGAAAAGTTAAGGGATGCAAATGAGAAATGTGTGTGTCTTGAGGAGACCCTTATGCCTACCAGACGTGGTGCATTTACGTGAAAGTATGTGTCCACAATATTAGAAAAAAGCCATAGGGGGCGCTGTGTAGCCACGCCCAGATGAATGTGGATATGGATGTGATTGCACTCCAAAAGTGAATATATTTGTAAAATATCAGCCCGATCAGATGATGTAGAACGGAATTAAGCCCACTTCCTGTTTTTGGGTGTAACGTGTGTATTATACGCCTCGCCATTGCCAAACCGTTTGAGATATCAAAAATCCTTTCGTCATTTAGGGTCACGACTATTCTAAGATCATGATGACTACATTTGGTGTGAATGTGATGAATACCCTAGCAGGAACGCATACAAACATGATAAAAACCTCACGTCCGTTGCCAGATGGTGGCGCTATAACATTGATTTCTTCTTGGTATATGGATGTGATTACACTCTAACAGTGAACATATTTGTAAAATATCAGCCAGATCAGACAATGTAGACCATGAATTTATGGCTACTTCCTGTTGGCGCGGCGTGACATGAAACTTGTACGCCTCGCCATGACCATACCGTTTGAGATATCAAAAATATCCTTTGGAATTAGTATCATGACTATCCTGAGACCGCTGAGACCACATTTCGTGTGAATGCAATGAACCCCCTAGGAGGAGTACTTAAAAGTGTAGTACGTGTAAAATGCACAAAATTCAAAATGGCTGACTTCCTGTTCACATATTTGCTTGGATGCGAAAGAGAAATGTGTTTGTCCAGAGGAGCCCCACATGCGTACCAAATTAGGTGAAGGTAGCTCCAAGTGCCTGTCCACAATAGAAGACAAAGCATTAGGGGGCGCTGTGGAGTCCCTCGGCCACGCCCAGGTCTGAGCATCTGATACGTCCTGACAGCCAACACTTCTCATGTGTGTGCAAAATTCTGTGAGTTTTCATCCATGGCAAGCACCTCAAAAATGCAAAATACATTGAAAAAAAAAAGAATAATAATTATAGGGGGCGCTGTCTAGCCACGCCCCGATTGATATGTACATATTTCATATTGTACTCCAACAGTGAACATATATGTAAAATATCAGCCAGATCGGACGATGTCGAAAAAAAAGTCATTTTTTTGCACGCAATATGTGTACTGTACGACTCGCCATTTCCATACCGTTTGAGATATCAAAAATCCCTTCACAGCATATGGTCATGAGTATCCTAAGATCATGCTGACTACATTTCGTGTGAATGTGATGAATGCCCTAGCAGGAAGGCATACAAATATGATAAAGACCTCACTTCCTATTGCCAGATGGTGGCGCTATATTATTGAGCCATGTATGGTTTTTGAATTTGATTACACTCCAGAAATAAACATATTTGTACATTTTCAGCCACATCGGAAGACGTTGAGCGAAATTAAGGTCAATTCCTGTTTCCAGATGATGCTGCTTTAACATTGAGTCGTTTTTGGAATATGGATTTGATTACACTCCAACACTGAGCATCTGTGTAAAGTTGCAGTCACATCAGACATTGGAGAATTTAAGTATGACCACTTCCTGTTTGTCTGGCATGATGTGTTTTTTATGTGCCTGACCATAGCTATATCATCCCAGTAAATCAAAAATCTGTTTTGTCAGGACCATCCTAGCATCATGCTGACCACATTTACCGTGAATGTCATGAACCCATTGAAAAATAATGCTTAAGAATGCAATATAAGGCTCACTTCCTGTTGCCAGCGGGTGGCGCTTTGCCATTGAGCCTTTATTGGAAAATGAATGAGATTACACTCCAAAAATGAACATGTGTGAAGTTTCTGCCACATCAGACAATGTAGAATGAAACAAAAATTACTTCTTGCTTGCACATTGTAATAATATGCACCAGTCCTGTTTGGAGAGCAGAGATGAATTATTTTCAATAGATTTTACAGCGGGAGGCACAATTTACGCTTGAGAAGTCATTCGGTTATAAAAATGCACTCAAAATAAAACCATTGGCGTAAAGAAACTATTCAACTTTATTGTGGCCGCACCGGGGATGGAACCGAGGACCTTGCATGTCTTAATCCACTGTCTGAACCATTAAGCTATACTGCCCTCTTATACACGTACGCCATCTATTGGCCAAAAGTTGTATGTTTCCTTTTATCTTGGTTAAATAATTTCTCTCCTAAGTGTCGGATAATATTGCAATAAACGTCTAGTTAGCCAGCATCATTCTTTTCCATTTCACCGGTAATTATGCTGCCTGAAACGCATTTGTTCAGCCAAATCTAAAGGAGATGCCAAGTCTCTGCCCTCAATCCGGTATTTTCATATTAAGTCAAAAATTCCTAGCGAAATTGTATGTTCTCTTAATTCGTGTTTAATGACAAGCAAAATAAACTAACATATCTGGCGATTTAACTGAAAGTTTTCTATTCATGTAAACAAACGTAGCTGACCTGTTTTTTGACTCACACAGACAGTGGACAGGCTGGCTGCTGTTAGCCAACGACCTGCATGCCATACCTTTTTTGAAAATAACGGTCTCATGTTAACACAGAGTTCGACCAGAGCCATCTCAAACGTTAACGTTTCTTTTTGACTTTTGACTCTTTTAAATATATGCTACTCTCCTGCCAGTTAAAGACAGTCATTAAATGTCTTTAATATTTATTTCAGATATTCAATTCATAGAATGAAAATAGATGCAAAGAAACGTCGGGCTGGGTGTTGTCAATACATTTTGTCACGTAGGCTGCAGCTGTAAATCATACATCGTTATGCCTACTGCTGCTAGAAAAAAACAAAAACCTATCGTTGAAAAATCACTTGAAGGAAGAAAAAAAAAAAAGTACCACTTTCAGCAAATAAATGGAATCCCCGTATAAGAAATGGGGGGAAGTTACAGCGACGCAGTTAGTCTGTGAGTAGAATAGATTATGTAGACAACTTCACTGTTTCCACAAAGGAACCAAAAATGTGCTTTTTAACAGGACTTGGTCAGTGTAATGATATAAATGCTAGCATTCGATTATGGTCAACGGTACCGAAAATGCCCGTTGCACCAGCCATCATAACAAATGTCCCAATATAGGATCGATTTAAACCTCTATATATTTTTATTTCACGTTCACAGTGTAGGCGATTGTGTGTATTCCGACGCGAATTACATTTAATTGGGTTACGGCATTCACTTCAATCGAATGAAGTCAAATAGAAACGGCTCGAATTCTTTAATAACGCTTCTTGGTTTTCAAGCCAACTTTCCGAACAGCTGTTTTGTATTGAGTCCTTAAAATGCTACAACACGGTTTTTTATAAACCAAATAACATTGAACGTCATTGCAAGATATATACAATACCAACTTTTGCCAGTAGATGGCAGTCGCGTATTAGAAATGGGAGAGTCATTTGCGACTTGCGTTGAAGTTTTAAGACTGGATATAATGAGTCTCCAGCGAAAATAGTGAACTATTATTGCTTAATGGATGTGATGACACTCCAACAATGAACATATGTGAAAAGTTGTAGCCTCAAAATCAGGCAATGTAGAATTTAATACCTTTTTGAAATTATTTAATACATAATTGTATTAAAACATGAACTGTTTGGGCAGCATTACAAGTTAATTTTAAGGCTGACCATAGCCATACCATTCCAAGATATTAAAAATCAGTTCATAGTTGTGTGTCAGGGCTATAATATCATGCTGACCACATTTTGTGTGAATGTGATGAACCCCCTAGGAAGAGTATTTCAAAGTTTGGTACGTGAAAAAACACTTAAAAACACACAAAATCCAAAATAGCTCACTTCCTGTTGGGAAAAGTTAAGGGATGCAAATGAGAAATGTGTGTGTCTTGAGGAGACCCTTATGTCTACCAGACGTGGTGCATTTACGTGAAAGTATATGTCCACAATATTAGAAAAAAGCCATAGGGGGCGCTGTGTAGCCACGCCCAGATGAATGTGGATATGGATGTGATTGCACTCCAAAAGTGAATATATTTGTAAAATATCAGCCCGATCAGATGATGTAGAACGGAATTAAGCCCACTTCCTGTTTTTGGGCGTAACGTGTGTATTATACGCCTCGCCATTGCCAAACCGTTTGAGATATCAAAAATCCTTTCGTAATTTAGGGTCAGGACTATTCTAAGATCATGATGACTACATTTGGTGTGAATGTGATGAATACCCTAGCAGGAACGCATACAAACATGATAAAAACCTCACTTCCGTTGCCAGATGGTGGCGCTATAACATTGATTTCTTCTTGGTATTTGGATGTGATTACACTCTAACAGTGAACATATTTGTAAAATATCAGCCAGATCAGACAATGTAGAGCATGAATTTATGGCTACTTCCTGTTGGCGCGGCGTGACATGAAAATTGTACGCCTCGCCATGACCATACCGTTTGAGATATCAAAAATATCCTTTGGAATTAGTATCATGACTATCCTGAGACCGCTGAGACCACATTTCGTGTGAATGCAATGAACCCCCTAGGAGGAGTACTTAAAAGTGTAGTACGTGTAAAATGCACAAAATTCAAAATGGCTGACTTCCTTTTCACATATTTGCTTGGATGCGAAAGAGAAATGTGTTTGTCCAGAGGAGCCCCACATGCATCCCAAATTAGGTGAAGGTAGCTCCAAGTGCCTGTCCACAATAGAAGACAAAGCATTAGGGGGCGCTGTGGAGTCCCTCGGCCACGCCCAGGTCTGAGCATCTGATACATCCTGACAGCCAACACTTCTCATGTGTGTGCAAAATTCTGTGAGTTTTCATCCATGGCAAGCACCTCAAAAATGCAAAATACATTGAAAAAAAAGAGAATAATAATTATAGGGGGCGCTGTCTAGCCACGCCCCGATTGATATGTACATATTTCATATTGTACTCCAACAGTGAACATATATTTAAAATATCAGCCAGATCGGACGATGTCGAAAAAAAAGTCATTTTTTTGCACGCAATATGTGTACTTTACGACTCGCCATTTCCATACCGTTTGAGATATCAAAAATCCCTTCACAGCTTATGGTTATGACTATCCTAAGATCATGCTGACCACATTTCGTGTGAATGTGATGAATGCCCTAGCAGGAAGGCATTCAAATATGATGAAGACCTCACTTCCTGTTGCCAGATGGTGGCGCTATAACATTGACCCGTTCTTGGGATATGGATGTGATTAGCCTCCAACAATAAACGTATTTCTAAAATATCAGCCAGATCAGACGATGTAGACCACGAAATTACGGCCACTTCCTGTTGGCGTGGCGTGACATAAAAATTATACGCCTCCCCAGGACCGTCCCGTTTGAGCTATCAAAAATATCCTGCCAATTTAGCATCATGAATATCCTGAGACCATTCTGACCACAGGTGGTGTGAATGTGATGAACCCCCTAGGAGGAGTACTTAAAAGTGCAGTACGTGTAAAACGCACAAAATCCAAAATGGCTGACTTCCTGTTTGCATATTTGATTAGATGCGAATGAGAAATGTGTTTGGACCGAGGAGTGCTATATGCGTACTAAATTTTGTGAAGGTAGCTCAAAGTGCCTGCCCACAATAGATGACAATGCGATAGGGGGCGCTGTGGAGTCCCTCAGCCACGCCCAGGTCTGAGCATCTGAGACAACCTGACAGCCACCACTTCTGATGTGTGTGCAAAATTCTGTGAGTTTTCATCCATGGCAAGCACCTCAAAAATGCACAAAACATTGAAAAAAAAAGAATAATAATAATAATAATAATAATAATAATAATAATCCTTCCAATAACAATAGGGTCCTTCGCACCCTACGGTGCTTGGGCCCTAAATATAGCTGCAAGCAGCAATGAACGGGCCCAAGCACCATGGGCGCAACCGCCTTGGTGGCACAGTTGTGCCAATGACATGTTTCACAATATGTTCACACTTTGGAAATAATCACCTTCCTGGACAACGAATAATGTGCACAGGAATTCCCCTTTGATCAATGAAGATGTTGCTGCTGCTATTGGAATGCATTAATGATATAAGCCTCACTTCCTGTTGCCAGATGGTGGCGCTATAATATTGAGCTGTGTATGGTTTATGGATTTGATTACACTCCAATTATTAACATATTTGTACATTTTCAGCCAAATTGGAAGATGTCAATAAAATTAAAGCCACTTCCTTTTGCCAGATGGTGGCGCTATGCCATTGAGCCTTTCTTGGTATATGGATGAGATTACACTCCAAAAATGAACATGTGTGAAGTTTCTGCCACATCAGACAATGTAGAATGAAACAAAAATTACTTCTTGCTTGCACATTGTAATAATATGCTCCAGTCCTGTATGGAGAGCACAGATGAATTAATTTCCATAGATTTTACAGCGGGAGGCAAAATTTACGCTTGAGAAGTCATTCGGTTATAAATATGCACTCAAAATAAAACCATTGGCGTAAAGAAACTATTCAACTTTATTGTAGCCGCACCGGGGATGGAACCGCGGACCTTGCATGTCTTAATCCACTGTCTGAACCATTAAGCCATACTGCCCTCTTATACACGTACGCCATCTATTGGCCAAAAGTTGTATGTTTCCTTTTATCCTGGTTAAATAATTTCTCTCCGAAGTGTCGGATAATATTGCATTAAACGTCGAGTTAGCCAGCATCATTCTTTTCCATTTCACCGGTAATTATGCTGCCTGAAACGCATTTGTTCAGCCAAATCTAAAGGAGGTGCCAAGTCTCTGCCCTCAATCCGGTACTTTCATATTAAGTCAAAAATTCCTAGCGAAATTGTATGTTCTCTTAATTCGTGTTTAATGACAAGCAAAAGAAACTAAAATTATCTGGCGATTTAACTGAAAGTTTTCTATTCATGTAAATAAACGTAGCTGACCTGTTTTTTGACTCACACAGACAGTGGACAGGCTGGCTGCTGTTAGCCAATGCGCGTCATCTCGCAACGACCTGCATGCCATACCTTTGTTGAACATAACGGTCTCATGTTAACACAGAGTTCGACCAGAGCCATCTCAAACGTTAACGTTTCTTTTTGACTTTTGACTCTTTTAAATATATGGTACTCTCCTGCCAGTTAAAGACAGTCATTAAATGTCTTTAATATTTATTTCAGATATTCTATTCATATCATGAAAATAGATGCAAAGAAACGTCGGGCTGGGTGTTGTCAATACATTTTGTCACGTAGGCTGCAGCTGTAAATCATACATCGTTATGCCTACTGGCTCGCTAGAAAAAAAAAAAAAACATATCGTTGAAAAATCACTTGAAGGAAGAAAAATATAAAAGTTCCACTTTCTGCCAATAAATGGATTCCCCGTATCAGAAATGGGGGGAAGTTACCGCGACGCAGTTAGTCTGTGAGTAGAATAGATTGTGTAGACAACTTCACTGTTTCCACAAAGGAACCAAAAATGTGCTTTTTAACAGGAATTGGTCAGTGTAATGATATAAATGCTAGCATTCGATTATGGTCAACGGTACCGAAAATGCCCGTTGCACCAGCCATCATAAAAAATGTCCCAATATAGGATCGATTTAAACCTCTATATATTTTTATTTCACGTTGACAGTGTAGGCTATTATGTGTATTCCGACGCGAATTACATTTAATTGGGTTACGGCATTCACTTCAACCGAATGAAGTCAAATAGAAACGGCTCGAATTCCTTAATAAGGCTTCTTGATTTTCAAGCTAACTTTCCGAACAGCTGTTTTGTATTGAGTCCTTAAAATGCTACAACACGGTTTTTTTTAAACCAAATAACATTGAACGTCATTGCAAGATATATGCAATACCAACTTTTGCCAGTAGATGACAGTCGCGTATTAGAAATGGGAGAGTCATTTGCGACTTGCGTTGAAGTTTTAAGACTGGATATAATGAGTCTCCAGCGAAAATAGTGAACTATTATTGCTTAATGGATGTGATGACACTCCAACAATGAACATATGTGAAAAGTTGTAGCCTCAAAATCAGGCAATGTAGAATTTAATACCTTTATGAAATTATTTAATACATAATTGTATTAAAACATGAACTGTTTGGGCAGCATTTCAAGTTAATTTTAAGGCTGACCATAGCCATACCATTCCAAGATATTAAAAATCAGTTCATAGTTGTGTGTCAGGGCTATAATATCATGCTGACCACATTTTGTGTGAATGTGATGAACCCCCTAGGAAGAGTATTTCAAAGTTTGGTACGTGAAAAAACACTTAAAAACACACAAAATCCAAAATAGCTCACTTCCTGTTGGGAAAACTTAAGGGATGCAAATGAGAAATGTGTGTGTCTTGAGGAGACCCTTATGCCTACCAGACGTGGTGCATTTACGTGAAAGTATATGTCCACAATATTAGAAAAAAGCCATAGGGGGCGCTGTGTAGCCACGCCCAGATGAATGTGGATATGGATGTGATTGCACTCCAAAAGTGAATATATTTGTAAAATATCAGCCCGATCAGATGATGTAGAACGGAATTAAGCCCACTTCCTGTTTTTGGGCGTAACGTGTGTATTATACGCCTCGCCATTGCCAAACCGTTTGAGATATCAAAAATCCTTTCGTCATTTAGGGTCGGAACTATTCTAAGATCATGATGACTACATTTGGTGTGAATGTGATGAATACCTTAGCAGGAACGCATACAAACATGATAAAAACCTCACGTCCGTTGCCAGATGGTGGCGCTATAACATTGATTTCTTCTTGGTATTTGGATGTGATTACACTCTAACAGTGAACATATTTGTAAAATATCAGCCAGATCAGACAATGTAGACCATGAATTTATGGCAACTTCCTGTTGGCACGGCGTGACATGAAAATTGTACGCCTCGCCATGACCATACCGTTTGAGATATCAAAAATATCCTGTGGAATTAGTATCATGACTATCCTGAGACCACTTTGACCACATTTCGTGTGAATGCAATGAACCCCCTAGGAGGAGTACTTAAAAGTGTAGTACGTTTAAAATGCACAAAATTCAAAATGGCTGACTTCCTGTTTACATATTTGATTCGATGCGAATGAGAAATGTGTTTGTCCAGAGGAGCCCCACATGGGTACCAAATTAGGTGAAGGTAGCTCAAAGTGCCTGTCCACAATAGAAGACAAAGCATTAGGGGGCGCTGTGGAGTCCCTCGGCCACGCCCAGGTCTGAGCATCTGATACATCCTGACAGCCAACAGTTCTCATGTGTGTGCAAAATTCTGTGAGTTTCCATCCATGGCAAGCACCTGAAAAATGCAAAATACATTGAAAAAAAAGAGAATAATAATTATAGGGGGCGCTGTCTAGCCACGCCCCGATTGATATGTATATATCTGATATTGTAGTGCTACAGTGAACATATTTGTAAAATATCAGCCAGATCGGACGATGTCGAAAAAAAAGTCATTTTTTTGCACGCAGTATGTGTACTGTACGACTCGCCATTTCCATACCGTTTGAGATATCAAAAATCCCTTCACAACTTAGCGTAAGGACTATCTTAAGATCATGCTGACCGCATTTGGTGTGAATGTGCTGAATGCCCTAGCAGGAATGCATACAAATATGTTAAAGACCTCACTTCCTGTTGCCAGATGGTGGCGCTATAACATTGACCTGTTCTTGGGATATGGATGTGATTGTAGTCCAACAATAAACAAAGTTCTAAAATATCAGCCAGATCAGACAATGTAGACCATGAAATTATGGCCACTTCCTGTTGGCGCGGCGTGACATAAAAATTGTACTCCTCCCCATGACCGTCCCGTTTGAGCTATCAAAAATATCCTGGCAATTTAGCATCATGACTATCCTGAGACCATTCTGACCACAGGTGGTGTGAATGCGATGAACCCCCTAGGAGGAGTACTTAAAAGTGTAGTACGTGTAAAACTCAGAAAATCCAAAATGGCTGACTTCCTGTTTGGATATTTGATTAGATCCGAATGAGAAATGTGTTTGGACCGAGGAGCGCTATATGGCCACCAAATTAGGTGCAGGTAGCTCAAAGTGCCTGCCCACAATAGAAGACAATGCGATAGGGGGCGCTGTGGAGTCCCTCGGCCACGCCCAGGTCTGAGCATCTGAGAGCTCTTGACAGCAACCACTTCTGATGTGTGTGCAAAATGTCAAGACTTTTTACGCATGGCAAGGCCCTCAAAAAAGCCCATTTGCCTGAAGAAAAAGAATAATAATAATAATAATAATAATAATAATAATAATAATAATAATAATAATCCTTCCAATAACAATAGGGTCCTTCGCACCCTACGGTGCTTGGGCCCTAATAATAATAATAATAATAATAATAATCCTTCCAATAACAATAGGGTCCTTCGCACCCTACGGTGCTTGGGCCCTAAATATAGCTGCAAGCAGCAATGAACGGGCCCAAGCACCATGGGCGCATCCGCCTTGGTGGCATAGTTGTGCCAATGACATGTTTCACAACATGTACACACTTTGGAAATAATCACCTTCCTGGACAACGTATAGTGTGCACAGGAATTCCCCTTTGATCAATGAAGATGTTGGTGCTGCTATTGGAATGCATCAATGATATAAGCCTCACTTCCTGTTGCCAGATGCTGGCGCTATAATATTGAACCATGTATGGTTTTTGAATTTGATTACACTCCAATAATAAACCTATTTCTAAATTCTAAGCCACATCAGAAGATGTTGAGTGAAATTAAGGCCGCTTCCTGTTGCCAGCAGGTGGCGATGTGACATTGAGCATTTATTGGAACATGGATGTGATTATAATCCAACATGGAACATATCTCTAAAGCAGGGGTCACCAACACGGTGCCCGCGGGCACCAGGTCGCCCCCAAGGACCACATGAGTCGCCCGCAGGCCTGTTCTAAAAATAGCACAACTCACTAGTGAGCTGCATCTAAAATTTAATTTTATTCTGTTGCTATTTTTTTTTAATCACACTTGCATTTATATAGATTTAAAAATGACAATATCTTAAAAATATGTTTACTATCCATGAAGTTGAAAAGTTTAGGTGAACTCTGACCTACTCTAGTTCAAAGGTCAGTATTGTGCACGTGACAAAAGAAACTGGTAGCGCTTAGTATGACTCAGTACCCATGAAGTAGCTCTCAGTTTCAAAAAGGTTGGTGACCCCTGCTCTAAAGCGTCAGCAAAATCAGACGATGTGAAATGAAATGAAGCCACACTTCCTGTTCCCAGGAGGTGGTGCTATGCCATTGAGCCTTTATTGGGATATGGATGAGATTACATTCCAAAAATGAACATGAGTGAAGTTTCAGCCACATGAGACAATGTAGAATGAAACAAAAATAACTTCTAGCTTGAACATTGTGAGAACATGCTACAGTCCTGTATGGAGAGCAGAGATTAATTAATTTCCATAGTTTTTACACGGGGAGGCACAATTTATGCTTGAAAAGTCATTAGGCTATAGATATGTACTCAAAATAAAACCATTACCTTCAAGAAACTGTTCAATTTTATTGTGGCTGCACCGGGGATGGAACCGCTGAATTTGCGTGCCTTAATCCACCGCCCGAACCATTACGCTGCACTGCACGCTGATACACGGGTGCCATCTATTGGCCAAAAGTTGTATGTTTCCTTTTATCTTGGTTAAATAATTTCTCTCCGAAGTGTCGGATAATATTGCATGAAACGTCTAGTTAGCCAGCATCATTCTTTTCCATTTCACCGGTAATTATGCTGCCTGAAACGCATTTGTTCAGCCAAATCTAAAAGAGATGCCAACTCTCTGCCCTCAATACAGTATTTTCATATTAAGTTACCATTCCTAGCGAAATTGTATCTTCTCTTAATTCGTGTTTAATGACAATCTAATAAACTAACATAGCTGGCGATTTAACTGAAAGTTTTATATTCATGTAAACCAACGTAGTTGACCTGTTTTTTGACTCACACAAACAGTGGACAGGTTGGCTGCTGTTACCCCGTGCGTGTCATCTGGCAACGACCTGCATGCGATACCTTTGTTGAACATAACGGTCTCATGTTAACACAGCGTTCGAGCAGAGACACCTCAAAGGCTGACGTTTCTTTTTGACTTCATGTGTTCATGTTTTATATATATGATACTTTCGTGCCAGTTAAAGCCTGTCTTTAAGTCTTTAAATGTGTTTAATATTTATTTTAGTTATTCAATTCATATAATGAAAATAGATGCAAAGAAACGTCGGGCTGGGTGTTGTCATTACATTTTGTCACGTAGGCTGCAGCTGTAAATCATACATCGTTATGCATACTGGCACGCTATAAAAATAAAAAACCTATCGTTGAAAAATCACTTGAAGGAAGAAAAAAATGAAAGTACCATTTTTTGCCAATGAATGGAATCCCCGTATCAGAAATGGGGGAAGTTACAGCGACGCAGTTAGTCTGTGATTAGAGTAGACCGTGTAGACAACTTCACTGTTTCCAGAAGGGAGCTTAAAATATGCTTTTTAACGGTACTTGGTCAGTGTAATGATATAAATGCTAGCATTCGATTATGGTCAACATTACCGAAAATGCCCGTTGCACCAGCCATCATAACAAAAGTCCCAATATAGGATCGATTTAAACCTCTATATATTTTTATTTCACGTTGACAGTGTAGGCTATTATGTGTATTCCGACGCGAATTACTAATTGGGTTATGGCATTCACTTCAATCGAATGAAGTCAAATAGAAACGGCTCGAATTCCTTAATAAGGCTTCTTGGTTTTCAAACTAACTTTCCGAACAGCCGTTTTGTATTGAGTCCTTAAAATGCTACAATACGATTTTTTAACACCATTTAACGTCAATGCAATATATGCATTATATGTGTTAATCTTTTACATATATGATACTTTCCTGCCAGTAAAAGCCTGTTTTATATTTTAGTTATTCAATCGAGTTAATTAAGATAGATGAGAAAAAACGTTGCTGTGGGCTGGGTGTTTTCAGTACATTTAGTCACGTAGGCTGCCGCTGTTACTCATACATCGTTATGGTTACTGGCTCGCAAAAATTAATAAAACCTGTCGTTGAGAAATCACTTTATCCCAGAATACGAGAAACAATACCTTTTTTTTGCCAATAGATGGAAGTCGCGTATTAGAAATGGGAGAGTCAGTTGCGACTTGCGTTGAAGTTTTAAGACTGGATATAATGAGTCTCCAGCGAAAATCGTGAACTATTATTGCTTAATGGATGTGATGACACTCCAACAATGAACAGATGTGAAAAGTTGTAGCCTCAAAATCAGGCAATGTAGAATTTAATACCTTTTTGAAATGATTTAATACATAATTTTCCTGTTTGGGCAGGATTACAAGTTAATTTTAAGGCTGACCATATGCCCGTTGCACCAGCCATCATAACAAAAGTCCCAATATAGGATCGATTTAAACCTCTATATATTTTTATTTCACGTTGATAGTGTAGGCTATTATGTGTATTCCGACGCGAATTACTAATTGGGTTACGGCATTCACTTCAATCGAATGAAGTCAAATAGAAACGGCTCGAATTCCTTAATAAGGCTTCTTGGTTTTCAAACTAACTTTCCGAACAGCCGTTTTGTATTGAGTCCTTAAAATTCTACAATACGATTTTTTAACACCATTTAACGTCAATGCAATATATGCATTATATGTGTTAATCTTTTACATATATGATACTTTCCTGCCAGTAAAAGCCTGTTTTTTATTTTAGTTATTCAATCGAGTTAATTAAGGTAGATGAGAAAAAACGTTGCTGTGGGCTGGGTGTTGTCAGTACATTTAGTCACGTAGGCTGCCGCTGTTACTCATACATCGTTATGGTTACTGGCTCGCAAAAATTAATAAAACCTGTCGTTGAGAAATCACTTTATCCCAGAATACGAGAAACAATACCTTTTTTTTGCCAATAGATGGCAGTCGCGTATTAGAAATGGGAGAGTCAGTTGCGACTTGCGTTGAAGTTTTAAGACTGGATATAATGAGTCTCCAGCGAAAATCGTGAACTATTATTGCTTAATGGATGTGATGACACTCCAACAATGAACATATGTGAAAAGTTGTAGCCTCAAAATCAGGCAATGTAGAATTTAATACCTTTTTGAAATTATTTAATACATAATTTTCCTGTTTGGGCAGCATTACAAGTTAATTTTAAGGCTGACCATAGCCATACCATTCCAAGATATTAAAAATCAGTTCATAGTTGTATGTCAGGGCTATAACATCTTGCTGACCACATTTTGTGTGAATGTGATGAACCCCCTAGGAAGAGTATTTCAAAGTTTGGTACGTGAAAAAACACTTAAAAACACACAAAATCCAAAATAGCTCACTTCCTGTTGGGAAAAGTTAAGGGATGCAAATGAGAAATGTGTGTGTCTTGAGGAGACCCTTATGCCTACCAGACGTGGTGCATTTACGTGAAAGTATATGTCCACAATATTAGAAAAAAGCCATAGGGGGCGCTGTGTAGCCACGCCCAGATGAATGTGGATATGGATGTGATTGCACTCCAAAAGTGAATATATTTGTAAAATATCAGCCCGATCAGATGATGTAGAACGGAATTAAGCCCACTTCCTGTTTTTGGGCGTAACGTGTGTATTATACGCCTCGCCATTGCCAAACCGTTTGAGATATCAAAAATCCTTTCGTCATTTAGGGTCAGGACTATTCTAAGATCATGATGACTACATTTGGTGTGAATGTGATGAATACCTTAGCAGGAACGCATACAAACATGATAAAAACCTCACGTCCGTTGCCAGATGGTGGCGCTATAACATTGATTTCTTCTTGGTATTTGGATGTGATTACACTCTAACAGTGAACATATTTGTAAAATATCAGCCAGATCAGGCAATGTAGACCATGAATTTATGGCAACTTCCTGTTGGCGCGACGTGACATGAAAATTGTACGCCTCGCCATGACCATACCGTTTGAGATATCAAAAATATCCTTTGGAATTAGTATCATGACTATCCTGAGACCACTTTGACCACATTTTGTGTGAATGCAATGAACCCCCTAGGAGGAGTACTTAAAAGTGTAGTACGTGTAAAATGCACAAAATTCAAAATGGCTGACTTCCTATTTACATATTTGATTCGATGCGAATAAGAAATGTGTTTGTCCAGAGGAGCCCCACATGCATACCAAATTAGGTGAAGGTAGCTCAAAGTGCCTGTCCACAATAGAAGACAAAGCATTAGGGGGCGCTGTGGAGTCCCTCGGCCACGCCCAGGTCTGAGCATCTGATACATCCTGACAGCCAACACTTCTCATGTGTGTGCAAAATTCTGTGAGTTTCCATCTATGGCAAGCACCTCAAAAATGTAAAATACATTGAAAAAAAAGAGAATAATAATTACAGGGGGCGCTGTCTAGCCACGCCCCGATTGATATGTATATATTTAATATTGTACTCCAACAGTGAACATATTTCTAAAATATCAGCCAGATCGGACGATGTCGGAAAAAAAGTCATTTTTTTGCACGCAATATGTGTACTGTACGACTCGCCATTTCCATACCTTTTGAGATATCAAAAATCCCTTCACAGCGTATGGTCATGACTATCCTAAGATCATGCTGACCACATTTCGTGTGAATGTGATGAATGCCATAGCAGGAAGGCATACAAATATGATAAAGACCTCACTTCCTGTTGCCAGATGGTGGCGCTATAACATTGACCCGTTCTTGGAATATGGATGTGATTATACTCCAACAATAAACGTATTTCTGAAATATCAGCCAGATCAGACGATGTAGACCCTGAAATTACGGCCACTTCCTGTTGGCGTGGCGTGACATAAAAATTGTACTCCTCCCCATGACTGTCCCGTTTGAGCTATCAAAAATATCCTGGCAATTTAGTATCATGACTATCCTGAGACCATTCTGACCACAGTTGGTGTGAATGCGATGAACCCCCTAGGAGGAGTACTTAAAAGTGTAGTACGTGTAAAACGCACAAAATCCAAAATGGCTGACTTCCTGTTTGCATATTTGATTAGATGTGAATTAGAAATGTGTTTGGCCTGAGAAGTGCTATACGCAGGCTAAATGAGGTGCAGGTAGCTCAAAGTGCCTGCCCACAATAGAAAACAATGCGATAGGGGGCGCTGTGGAGTCCCTCAGCGACGCCCAGATCTGAGCATCTGAGAGATCCTGACAGCCACCACTTCTGATGTGTGTGCAAAATTCTGTGAGTTTTCATTCACGGCAAGCACCTCAAAAATGCACAAAACATTGAAAAAAAAAGAATAATAATAATAAATATAGCTGCAAGCAGCAATGAACGGGCCCAAGCACCATGGGCGCAACCGCCTTGGTGGCATAGTTGTGCCAATGACATGTTTCACAATATGTACACACTTTGGAAATAATCACCTTCCTGGACAACGTATAGTGTGCACAGGAATTCCCCTTTGATCAATGAAGATGTTTCTGCTGCTATTGGAATGCATCAATGATATAAGCCTCACTTCCTATTGCCAGATGGTGGCACTATAATATTGAGCCATGTATGGTTTATGGATTTGATTTCACTCTAATAATTAACATATTTGTACATTTTCAGCCAAATTGGAAGATGTCAAGTAAAATTTAAGCCACTTCCTGTTGCCAGATGGTGGCGGTATAATATTGAGCCGTGTATGGTTCATGGATTTGATTACACTCCAATAATTAACATATTTGTACATTTTCAGCCAAATTGGAAGATGTCAAGTAAAATTAAAGCCACTTCCTGTTGCCAGATGGTGGCGCTATGCCATTGAGCCTTTCTTGGTATATGGATGAGATTTCACTCCAAAAATGAACATGTGTGAAGTTTCTGCCACATCAGACAATGTAGAATGAAACAAAAATTACTTCTTGCTTGCACAGTGTAATAATATGCTCCAGTCCTGTATGGAGAGCAGAGATTAATTAATTTCAATAGATTTTACAGCGGGAGGCACAATTTACGCTTGAGAAGTCATTCGGTTATAAATATGCACTCAAAATAAAACCATTGGCGTAAAGAAACTATTCAACTTTATTGTGGCCACACCGGGGATGGAACCACGGACCTTGCATGTCTTAATCCACTGTCTGAACCATTAAGCTATACTGCCCTCTTATACACGGGCGCCATCTATTGGCCAAAAGTTGTATGTTTCCTTTTATCTTGGTTAAATAATTTCTCTCCGAAGTGTCGGATAATATTGCATTAAACGTCTAGTTAGCCAGCATCATTCTTTTCCATTTCACCGGTAATTATGCTGCCTGAAACGCATTTGTTCAGCCAAATCTAAAGGAGATGCCAAGTCTCTGCCCTCAATCCGGTATTTTCATATTAAGTCAAAAATTCCTAGCGAAATTGTATGTTCTCTTAATTCGTGTTTAATGACAAGCATAATAAACTAACATATCTGGCGATTTAACTGAAAGTTTTCTATTCATGTAAACAAACGTAGCTGACCTGTTTTTTGACTCACACAGACAGTGGACAGGCTGGCTGCTGTTAGCCAATGCGCGTCATCTCGCAACGACCTGCATGCCATACCTTTGTTGAACATAACGGAGTTCGACCAGAGCCATCTCAAACGTTAACGTTTCTTTTTGACTTTTGACTCTTTTAAATATATGCTACTCTCCTGCCAGTTAAAGACAGTCATTAAATGTCTTTAATATTTATTTCAGATATTCTATTCATATAATGAAAATAGATGCAAAGAAACGTCGGGCTGGGTGTTGTCAATACATTTTGTCACGTAGGCTGCAGCTGTAAATCATACATCGTTATGCCTACTGCTGCTAGAAAAAAAACAAAAACCTATCGTTGAAAAATCAGTTGAAGGAAGAAAAAAATAAAAGTTCCACTTTCTGCCAATAAATGGAATCCCCGTATCAGAAATGGGGGGAAGTTACAGCGACGCAGTTAGTCTGTGAGTAGAATAGATTGTGTAGACAACTTCACTGTTTCCACAAAGGAACCAAAAATGTGCTTTTTAACAGGACTTGGTCAGTGTAATGATATAAATGCTAGCATTCGATTATGGTCAACGGTACGGAAAATGCCCGTTGCACCAGCCATCATAACAAATGTCCCAATATAGGATCGATTTAAACCTCTATATATTTTTATTTCACGTTGACAGTGTAGGCAATTATGTGTATTCCGACGCGAATTACATTTAATTGGGTTACGGTATTCACTTCAATCGAATGAAGTCAAATAGAAACGGCTCGAATTCCTTAATAAGGCTTCTTGGTTTTCAAGCTAACTTTCCGATCAGCTGTTTTGTATTGAGTCCTTAAAATGCGACAACACGGTTTTTTTAAACGAAATAACACTGAACGTCATTGCAAGATATATACAATACCAACTTTTGCCAGTAGATGACAGTCGCGTATTAGAAATGGGAGAGTCATTTGCGACTTGCGTTGAAGTTTTAAGACTGGATATAATGAGTCTCCAGCGAAAATAGTGAACTATTATTGCTTAATGGATGTGATGACACTCCAACAATGAACATATGTGAAAAGTTGTTGCCTCAAAATCCGGCAATGTAGAATTTAATACCTTTTTGAAATTATTTAATATATAATTTTCCTATTTGGGCAGCATTACAAGTTAATTTTAAGGCTGACCATAGCCATACCATTCCAAGATATTAAAAATCAGTTCATAGTTGTGTGTCAGGGCTATAATATCATGCTGACCACATTTTGTGTGAATGTGATGAACCCCCTAGGAAGAGTATTTCAAAGTTTGGTACATGAAAAAAAACACTTTAAAACACACAAAATCCAAAATAGCTCACTTCCTGTTGGGAAAAGTTAAGGGATGCAAATGAGAAATGTGTGTGTCTTGAGGAGACCCTTATGCCTACCAGACGTGGTGCATTTACGTGAAAGTATGTGTCCACAATATTAGAAAAAAGCCATAGGGGGCGCTGTGTAGCCACGCCCAGATGAATGTGGATATGGATGTGATTGCACTCCAAAAGTGAATATATTTGCAAAATATCAGCCCGATCAGATGATGTAGAACGGAATTAAACCCACTTCCTGTTTTTGGGTCTAACTTGTGTATTATACGCCTCGCCATTGCCAAACCGTTTGAGATATCAAAAATCCTTTTGTCATTTAGGGTCAGGACTATTCTAAGATCATGCTGACTACATTTGGTGTGAATGTGATGAATACCCTAGCAGGAACGAATACAAACATGATAAAAACCTCACTTCCTGTTGCCAGATGGTGGCGCTATAACATTGACTTCTTCTTGGTATATGGATGTGATTACACTCTAACAGTGAACATATTTGTAAAATATCAGCCAGATCAGACAATGTAGACCATGAATTTATGGCAACTTCCTGTTGGCGCGGCGTGACATGAAAATTGTACGCCTCGCCATGACCATACCGTTTGAGATATCAAAAATATCCTTTGGAATTAGTATCATGACTATCCTGAGACCGCTTTCACCACATTTCGTGTGAATGCAATGAACCCCCTCGGAGGAGTACTTAAAAGTGTAGTACGTGTAAAATGCACAAAATTCAAAATGGCTGACTTCCTGTTCACATATTTGATTGGATGCGAAAGAGAAATGTGTTTGTCCAGAGGAGCCCCAAATGCATACCAAATTAGGTGAAGGTTGCTCTAAGTGCCTGTCCACAATAGAAGAAAAAGCATTAGGGGGCGCTGTGGAGTCCCTCAGCCACGCCCAGGTCTGAGCATCTGATACTTTCTGACAGCCAACACTTCTCATGTGTGTGCAAAATTCTGTGCATTTTCATCCATGGCAAGCACCTCAAAAATGCAAAATACATTGAAAAAAAAGAGAATAATAATTATAGGGGGCGCTGTCTAGCCACGCCCCGATTGATATGTATATATTCCATATTGTACTCCAACAGTGAACATATTTGTAAAATATCAGCCAGATCGGACGATGTCAAAAAAAAAGTCATTTTTTTGCACGCAATATGTGTACTGTACGACTCGCCATTTCCATACCGTTTGAGATATCAAAAATCCCTTCACAGCTTATGGTCCTGACTATCCTAAGATCATGCTGACCACATTTCGTGTGAATGTGATGAAAGCCCTAGCAGGAAGGCATACAAATATGATAAAGACCTCACTTCCTGTTGCCAGATGGTGGCGCTATAACATTGACCCGTTCTTGGGATATGGATGTGATTATACTCCAACAATAAACGTATTTCTAAAATATCAGCCAGATCAGACGATGTAGACCATGAAATTACGGCCACTTCCTGTTGGCGTGGCGTGACATAAAAATTATACGCCTCCCCAGGACCGTCCCGTTTGAGCTATCAAAAATATCCTGGCAATTTAGCATCATGAATATCCTGAGACCATTCTGACCACAGGTGGTGTGAATGTGATGAACCCCCTAGGAGGAGTACTTAAAAGTGCAGTACGTGTAAAACGCACAAAATCCAAAATGGCTGACTTCCTGTTTGTATATTTGATTAGATGCGAATGAGAAATGTGTTTGGACCGAGGAGTGCTATAAGCGTACTAAATTTTGTGATGGTAGCTCAAAGTGCCTGCCCACAATAGATGACAATGCGATAGGGGGCGCTGTGGAGTCTCTCGGCCACGCCCAGGTCTGAGCATCTAATCGATCCTGAAGGTCCTCATTTCTGATGTGTGTGCAAAATTCCCAGACTTTTTATGCATGGCAAGCACCTCAAAAAGGCCCATTTGCATATAGAAAAAAGAATAATAATAATAATAATAATAATAATCTTTACAATAACAATAGGGTCCTTCGCACCCTACGGTGCTTGGGCCCTAATAATAATAATAATAATAATAATAATAATCCTTCCAATAACAATAGGGTCCTTCGCACCCTACGGTGCTTGGGCCCTAATAATAATAATAATAATAATAATAATAATAATAATAATAATAATAATCCTTCCAATAACAATAGGGTCCTTCGCACCCTACGGTGCTTGGGCCCTAATAAATATAGCTGCAAGCAGCAATGAACGGGCCCAAGCACCATGGGCGCAACCGCCTTGGTGGCACAGTTGTGCCAATGACATGTTTCACAATATGTACACACTTTGGAAATAATCACCTTCCTGGACAACGAATAGTGTGCACAGGAATTCCCCTTTGATCAATGAAGATGTTGCTGCTGCTATTGGAATGCATCAATGATCTAAGCCTCACTTCCTATTGCCAGATGGTGGCGCTATAATATTGAGCTGTGTATGGTTTATGGATTTGATTTCACTCCAAAAATGAAGATATTTGTACATTTTCAGCCAAATTGGAAGATGTCCAGTAAAATTAAAGCCACTTCCTGTTGCCAGATGGTGGCGCTATAATATTGAGCCGTGTATGGTTTATGGATTTGATTACACTCCAATAATTAACATATTTGTACATTTTCAGCCAAATTGGAAGATGTCAAGTAAAATTAAAGCCACTTCCTGTTGCCAGATGGTGGCGCTATGCCATTGAGCCTTTCTTGGTATATGGATGAGATTACACTCCAAAAATGAACATGTGTGACGTTTCTGCCACATCAGACAATGTAGAATGAAACAAAAATTACTTCTTGCTTGCACATTGTAATAATATGCTCCAGTCCTGTATGGAGAGCAGAGATGAATAAATTTCAATAGATTTTACAGCGGGAGGCACAATTTACGCTTGAGAAGTCATTCGGTTATAAATATGCACTCAAAATAAAACCATTGGCGTAAAGAAACTATTCAACTTTATTGTGGCCGCACCGGGGATGGAACCGAGGACCTTGCATATCTTAATCCACTGTCTGAACCATTAAGCTATACTGCCCTCTTATACACGGGCGCCATCTATTGGCCAAATGTTGTATGTTTCCTTTTATCCTGGTTAAATAATTTCTCTCCGAAGTGTCGGATAATATTGCATTAAAAGTCTAGTTAGCCAGCATCATTCTTTTCCATTTCACCGGTAATTATGCTGCCTGAAACGCATTTGTTCAGCCAAATCTAAAGGAGATGCCAAGTCTCTGCCCTCAATCCGGTATTTTCATATTAAGTCAAAAATTCCTAGCGAAATTGTATGTTCTCTTAATTCGTGTTTAATGACAAGCAAAATAAACGAACATAGCTGGCGATTTAACTGAAAGTTTTCTATTCATGTAAACCAACGTAGCTGACCTGTTTTTTGACTCACACAGACAGTGGAAAGGCTACGCAACGACGTGCATGCGATACCTTTGTTGAACATAATGGTCTCTTGTTAACACAGCGTTCGAGCAGAGCCACCTCAAACGCTACCGTTTCTTTTTGACTTCATGTGTTACTCTTTTAAATATATGACACTCTCCTGCCAGTTAAAGACAGTCATTAAATGTCTTTAATATTTATTTTAGATATTCAATTAAAATAATGAAAATAGATGCAAAGAAACGTCGGGCTGGGTGTTGTCAATACATTTTGTCACGTAGGCTGCAGCTGTAAATCATACATCGTTATGCCTACTGGCTCGATATAAAAAACGAAAACCTATCGTTGAAAAATCACTAGAAGGAAGAAAAAAATCAAAGTACCACTTTTTGCCAATAAATGGAATCCCCGTTTCAGAAATGGGGGGAAGTTACAGCGACGCAGTTTGTGAGTAGAATATATTGTGTAGACAACTTCACTGTTTCCACAAAGGAGTCAAAAATGTGCTTTTTAACAGGACTTGGTCAGTTTAATGATATAAATGCTAGCATTCGATTATGGTCAATGGTACCGAAAATGCCCGTTGCACCAGCCATGATAACAAAAGTCCCAATATAGGATCGATTTAAACCTCTATATATTTTTATTTCACGTTGACAATGTAGGCTATTATGTGTATTCCGACGCGAATTCCTTTTAATTGGGTTACGGCATTCACTTCAATCGAATGAAGTCAAATAGAAACGGCGCGAATTCCTAAATAAGGCTTCTTGGTTTTCAAGCTAACTTTCCGAACAGCAGTTTTGTATTGAGTCCTGAAAATGCTACAATACGTTTTTTTTTAACAAAATACCATTTAACGTCAATGCAAGATATGCATTATATGTGTAAATCTTTTAAATATATGATACTCTCCTGCCAGTTAAAGCCTGTCTTTAAGTCTTTAAATGTCTTTAATATTTATTTTAGATATTCAATTCATATAATGAAAATAGATGCAAAGAAACGTCGGGCTGGGTGTTGTCAATACATTTTGTCACGTAGGCTGCAGCTGTAAATCATACATCGTTATGCCTACTGGCTCGCTAGAAAAAAACAAAAACCTATCGTTGAAAAATCACTTGAATGAAGAAAAGAATAAAAGTACCAATTTCTGCCAATAAATGGAATCCCCGTATCAGAAATGGGGGGAAGTTACAGCGACGCAGTTAGTCTGTGAGTAGAATAGATTATGTAGACAACTTCACTGTTTCCACAAAGGAACCAAAAATGTGCTTTTTAACAGGACTTGGTCAGTGTAATGATATAATTGCTAGCATTCGCTTATGGTCAATGGTACCGAAAATGCCCGTTGCACCAGCCATGATAACAAAAGTCCCAATATAGGATCGATTTAAACCTCTATATATTTTTATTTCACGTTGACAGTGTAGGCGATTGTCTGTATTGCGACGCGAATTACATTTAATTGGGTTACGGCATTCACTTCAATCGAATGAAGTCAAATCGAAACGGCTCGAATTCCTTAATAAGGCTTTTTGGTTTTCAACCCAACTTTCCGAACAGCTGTTTTGTGTTGAGTCCTTAAAATGCTACAATACGTATTTTTTTAACAAAATACCATTTAACGTCAATGCAAGATATGCATTATATGTGTAAATCTTTTAAATATATGATACTCTCCTGCCAGTTAAAGCCTGTCTTTAAGTCTTTAAATGTCTTTAATATTTATTTTAGATATTCAATTCATATAATGAAAATAGATGCAAAGAAACGTCGGGCTGGGTGTTGTCAATACATTTTGTCACGTAGGCTGCAGCTGTAAATCATACATCGTTTTGCCTACTGGCTCGCTAGAAAAAAAAAAAAACCTATCGTTGAAAAATCACTTGAAGGAAGAAAAAAATAAAAGTACCAATTTCTGCCAATAAATGGAATCCCCGTATCAGAAATGGTGGGAAGTTACAGCGACGCAGTTAGTCTGTGAGTAGAATAGATTATGTAGACAACTTCACTGTTTCCACAAAGGAACCAAAAATGTGCTTTTTAACAGGACTTGGTCAGTGTAATGATATAATTGCTAGCATTCGCTTATGGTCAACGGTACCGAAAATGCCCGTTGCACCAGCCATCATAACAAATGTCCCAATATAGGATCGATTTAAACCTCTATATATTTTTATTTCACGTTGACAGTGTAGGCGATTGTGTGTATTGCGACGCGAATTACATTTAATTGGGTTACGGCATTCACTTCAATCGAATGAAGTCAAATAGAAACGGCTCGAATTCCTTAATAAGGCTTCTTGGTTTTCAACCCAACTTTCCGAACAGCTGTTTTGTGTTGAGTCCTTAAAATGCTACAATACGTTTTTTTTTAAACCAAATAACATTGAACTTCAATGCAAGATCTGCATTATATGTGTTAATCTTTTAAATATATGATACTTTCCTGCCAGTAAAAGCCTGTCTTTTATTTTAGTTATTCAATCCATATAATTAAGGTAGATGAAAAAAACGTTGCTATGGGCTGGGTGTTGTCAGTACATTTTCTCACGTAGGCTGCCACTGTTACTCATACATCGTTATGATTACTGGCTCGCAAAAAGAAACAAAACTTGTCATTGAGAAATCACTTTATCCAAGAAAATTAGAAAGAATACTAACCTTTGCCACTAGATGGCAGTCGCGTATTAGAAATGGGAGAGTCAGTTGCGACTTGCGTTGAAGTATTAAGACTGGATATAATGAGTCTCCAGCGAAAATAGTGAACTATTATTGCTTAATGGATGTGATGACACTCCAACAATGAACATATGTGAAAAGTTGTAGCCTCAAAATCAGGCAATGTAGAATTTAATACCTTTTTGAAATGATTTAATACATAATTTTCCTGTTTGGGCAGCATTACAAGTTAATTTTAAGGCTGACCATAGCCATTCCATTCCAAGTTATTAAAAATCAGTTCACAGTTGTGTGTCAGGGCTATAATATCATGCTGACCACATTTTGTGTGACTGTGATGAACCCCCTAGGAAGAGTATTTCAAAGTTTGGTACGTGAAAAAACACTTAAAAACACACAAAATCCAAAATAGCTCACTTCCTGTTGGGAAAAGTTAAGGGATGCAAATGAGAAATGTGTGTGTCTTGAGGAGACCCTTATGCCTACCAGACGTGGTGCATTTACGTGAAAGTATATGTCCACAATATTAGAAAAGAGCCATAGGGGGCGCTGTGTAGCCACGCCCAGATGAATGTGGATATGGATGTGATTGCACTCCAAAAGTGAATATATTTGTAAAATATCAGCCCGATCAGATGATGTAGAACGGAATTAAGCCCACTTCCTGTTTTTGGCCGTAACGTGTGTATTATACGCCTCGCCATTGCCAAACCGTTTGAGATATCAAAAATACTTTTGTCATTTAGGGTCAGGACTATTCTCAGATCATGATGACTCCATTTGGTGTGAATGTGATGAATACCCTAGCAGGAAGGCATACAAATATGATAAAAACCTCACTTCCTGTTGCCAGATGGTGGCGCTATAACATTGACTTCTTCTTGGTATATGGATGTGATTACACTCTAACAGTGAAAATATTTGTAAAATATCAGCCAGATCAGACAATGTAGACCATGAATTTATGGCTACTTCCTGTTGGCGTGGCGTGACATGAAAATTGTACTCCTCGCCATGACCATACCGTTTGAGATATCAAAAATATCCATCGGAATTAGTATCATAACTATCCTCAGACCACTTTGACCACATGTGGTGTGAATGCGATGAACCCCCTAGGAGGAGTACTTAAAAGTGTAGTACGTGTAAAACGCACAAAATTCAAAATGGCTGACTTCCTGTTCACATATTTGATTCGATGCGAATGAGAATTGTGTTTGGGCAGAGGAGCCCCACAACCCTACAAAATTAGGTGAAGGTAGCTCAAAGTGCCTGTCCACAATAGAAGACTAAGCAATAGGGGGCGCTGTGGAGTCCCTTGGCCACGCCCAGCTCTGAGCATCTGACAGTTCCTGAGAGACACCACTTCTCATGTTTGTGCAAAATTCTGTGAGTTTTCATCCATGGCAAGCACCTCAAAAATGCACAAAACATAGAAAAAAAAGATTATAATAATTATAGGGGGCGCTGTCTAACCACGCCCCGATTGATATGTATATATTTGATATTGTATTCCAAGAGTGAACATATTTCTAAAATATCAGCCTGATCGGACGATATAAAAAAAAAAGTCATTTTTTTGCACGCACTATGTCTACTCTACGACTCGCCATTTCCATACCGTTTGAGATATCAAAAATCCCTTCTCAATTTAGTGTAAGGACTATCTTAAGATCATGCTGACCACATTTGGTGTGAATGTGATCAATGCTCTAGCAGGAAGGCATACAAATATGATGAAGACCACACTTCCTGTTGCCAGATGGTGGCGCTATAACATTGACCCGTTCTTGGGATATGGATGTGTTTATACTCCAACAATAAACGTATTTCTAAAATATCAGCCAGATCAGACGATGTCAACCATGAAATTACGGCCACTTCCTGTTGGCGTGGCGTGACATAAAAATTGTAATCCTCCCCGTGACTGTCCCGTTTGAGCTATCAAAAATATCCTGGCAATTTAGTATCATGACTATCCTGAGACCATTCTGACCACAGTTGGTGTGAATGCGATGAACCCCCTAGGAGGAGTACTTAAAAGTGTAGAACGTGTAAAACGCACAAAATCCAAAATGGCTGACTTCCTGTTCGCATATTTGATTAGATGCGAATTTGAAATGTGTTTGGCCTGAGGAGTGCTATATGCCTACTAAATATGGTGCAGGTAGCTCAAAGTGCCTGCCCACAATAGAAGACAATGCGATAGGGGGCGCTGTGGAGTCCCTCAGCGACGCCCAGGTCTGAGCATCTGAGAGATCCTGACAGCCACCACTTCTGATGTGTGTGCAAAATTCCGTGAGTTTTCATTCATGGCAAGCACCTCAAAAATGCACAAAACATTGAAAAAAAAAGAATAATAATAATAAATATAGCTGCAAGCAGCAATGAACGGGCCCAAGCACCATGGGCGCAACCGCCTTGGTGGCATAGTTGTGCCAATGACATGTTTCACAATATGTACACACTTTGGAAATAATCACCTTCCTGGACAACGTATAGTGTGCACAGGAATTCCCCTTTGATCAATGAAGATGTTGCTGCTGCTATTGGAATGCATCAATGATATAAGCCTCACTTCCTGTTGCCAGATGGTGGCACTATAATATTGAGCCGTATGTGGTTTATGGATTTGATTACACTCCAATAATTAACATATTTGTACATTTTCAGCCACATCGGAAGATGTCGAGTGAAATTATGGAAACTTCCTGTTGCCAGATGGTGGCGCTATGCCATTGAGCCTTTATTGGTATATGGATGAGATTACACTCCAAAAATGAACATGTGTGAAGTTTCTGCCACATCAGACAATGTAGAATGAAACAAAAATTACTTCTTGCTTGTACATTGTAATAATATGCTCCAGTCCTGTATGGAGAGCAGAGATGAATTAATTTCAATAGATTTTACAGCGGGAGGCACAATTTACGCTTGAGAAGTCATTCGGTTATAAATATGCACTCAAAATAAAACCATTGGCGTAAAGAAACTATTCAACTTTATTGTGGCCGCACCGGGGATGGAACCGCGGACCTTGCATGTCTTAATCCACTGTCTGAACCATTAAGCTATACTGCCCTCTTATACACGTACGCCATCTATTGGCCAAAAGTTGTATGTTTCCTTTTATCTTGGTTAAATAATTTCTCTCCGAAGTGTCGGATAATATTGCATTACACGTCTCGTTAGCCAACATCATTCTTTTCCATTTCACCGGTAATTATGCTGCCTGAAACGCATTTGTTCAGCCAAATCTAAAGGAGATGCCAAGTCTCTGCCCTCAATCCGGTATTTTAATATTAAGTCAAAAATTCCTAGCGAAATTGTATGTTCTCTTAATTCGTGTTTAATGACAAGCAAAATAAACTAACATAGCTGGCGATTTAACTGAAAGTTTTCTATTCATGTAAACAAACGTAGCTGACCTGTTTTTTGACTCACACAGACAGTGGACAGGCTGGCTGCTGTTAGCCAATGCGCGTCATCTCGCAACGACCTGCATGCCATACCTTTGTTGAACATAACGGTCTCATGTTAACACAGAGTTCGACCAGAGCCATCTCAAACGTTAACGTTTCTTTTTGACTTTTGACTTTTTTAAATATATGCTACTCTCCTGCCAATTAAAGACAGTCATTAAATGTCTTTAATATTTATTTTAGTTATTCAATTCATATAATGAAAATAGATGCAAAGAAACGTCGGGCTGGGTGTTGTCAATACATTTTGTCACGTAGGCTGCAGCTGTAAATCATACATCGTTATGCCTACTGGCTCGCTAGAAAAAAAACAAAAACCTATCGTTGAAAAATCACCTGAAGGAAGAAATATATAAAAGTACCACTTTCTGCCAATAAATGGATTCCCCGTATCAGAAATGGGGGGAAGTTACAGCGACGCAGTTAGTCTGTGAGTAGAATAGATTGTGTAGACAACTTCACTGTTTCCACAAAGGAACCAAAAATGTGCTTTTTAACAGGACATGGTCAGTGTAATGATATAAATGCTAGCATTCGATTATGGTCAACGGTAACGAAAATGCCCGTTGCACCAGCCATCATAACAAATGTCCCAATATAGGATCGATTTAAACCTCTATATATTTTTATTTCACGTTGACAGTGTAGGCGATTGTGTGTATTCCGACGCAAATTACATTTAATTGGGTTACGGCATTCACTTCAACCGAATGAAGTCAAATAGAAACGGCTCGAATTCCTTAATAAGGCTTCTTCGTTTTCAAGCTAACTTTCCGAACAGCTGTTTTGTATTGAGTCCTTAAAATGGTACAACACGGTTTTTTTAAAACCAAATAACATTGAACGTCATTGCAAGATATATACAATACCAACTTTTGCCAGTAGATGGCAGTCGCGTATTAGAAATGGGAGAGTCATTTGCGACTTGCGTTGAAGTTTTAAGACTGGATATAATGAGTCTCCAGCGAAAATAGTGAACTATTATTGCTTAATGGATGTGATGACACTCCAACAATGAACATATGTGAAAAGTTGTAGCCTCAAAATCAGGCAATGTAGAATTTAATACCTTTTTGAAATTATTTAATACATAATTGTATTAAAACATGAACTGTTTGGGCAGCATTACAAGTTAATTTTAAGGCTGACCATAGCCATACCATTCCAAGATATTAAAAATCAGTTCATAGTTGTGTGTCAGGGCTATAATATCATGCTGACCACATTTTGTGTGAATGTGATGAACCCCCTAGGAAGAGTATTTCAAAGTTTGGTACGTGAAAAAACACTTAAAAACACACAAAATCCAAAATAGCTCACTTCCTGTTGGGAAAAGTTAAGGGATGCAAATGAGAAATGTGTGTGTCTTGAGGAGACCCTTATGCCTACCAGACGTGGTGCATTTACGTGAAAGTATATGTCCACAATATTAGAAAAAAGCCATAGGGGGCGCTGTGTAGCCACGCCCAGATGAATGTGGATATGGATGTGATTGCACTCCAAAAGTGAATATATTTGTAAAATATCAGCCCGATCAGATGATGTAGAACGGAATTAAGCCCACTTCCTGTTTTTGGGCGTAACGTGTGTATTATACGCCTCGCCATTGCCAAACCGTTTGAGATATCAAAAATCCTTTCGTCATTTAGGGTCAGGACTATTCTCAGATCATAATGACTACATTTGGTGTGAATGTGATGAATACTCTAGCAGGAATGCATACAAACATGATAAAAACCTCACTTCCGTTGCCAGATGGTGGCGCTATAACATTGATTTCTTCTTGGTATATGGATGTGATTACACTCTAACAGTGAACATATTTGTAAAATATCAGCCAGATCAGACAATGTAGACCATGAATTTATGGCTACTTCCTGTTGGCGCGGCGTGACATGAAAATTTTACGCCTCGCCATGACCATACCGTTTGAGATATCAAAAATATCCTTTGGAATTAGTATCATGACTATCCTGAGACCACTTTGAACACATTTCCTGTGAATGCAATGAACCCCCTAGGAGGAGTACTTAAAAGTGTAGTACGTGTAAAATGCACATAATTCAAAATGGCTGACTTCCTGTTTACATATTTGATTTGATGCGAATGAGAAATGTGTTTGTCCAGAGGAGTCCCACATGCATACCAAATTAGGTGAAGGTAGCTCAAAGTGCCTGTCCACAATAGAAGACAAAGCATTAGGGGGCGCTGTGGAGTCCCTCAGCCACGCCCAGGTCTGAGCATCTGATACATCCTGACAGCCAACACTTCTCATGTGTGGGCAAAATGCTGTGAGTTTTCATCCATGGCAAGCACCTTAAAAATGCAAAATACATTGAAAAAAAAGAGAATAATAATTATAGGGGGCGCTGTCTAGCCACGCCCCGATTGATATGTATATATTTCATATTGTACTCCAACAGTGAACATATTTGGAAAATATCAGCCAGATCGGACGATGTCAAAAAAAAAGTCATTTTTTTGCACGCACTATGTCTACTCTACGACTCGCCATTTCCATACCGTTTGAGATATCAAAAATCCCTTCACAGCTTATGGTCATGACTATCCTAAGATCATGCGGACCACATTTCGTGTGAATGTGATGAATGCCCTAGCAGGAAGGCATACAAATATGATAAAGACCTCACTTCCTGTTGCCAGATGGTGGCGCTATAACATTGACCCGTTCTTGGGATATGGATGTGATTATACTCCAACACTAAATGTATTTCTAAAATATCAGCCAGATCAGACGATGTAGACCATGAAATTACGGCCACTTCCTGTTGGCGTGGCGTGACATAAAAATTCTACGCCTCCCCAGGACCGTCCCGTTTGAGCAATCAAAAATATCCTGGCAATTTAGCATCATGAATATCCTGAGACCATTCTGACCACAGGTGGTGTGAATGTGATGAACCCCCTAGGAGGAGTACTTAAAAGTGCAGTACGTGTAAAACGCACAAAATCCAAAATGGCTGACTTCCTGTTTGCATATTTGATTTGATGCGAATTTGAAATGTGTTTGGCCTGAGGAGTGCTATATGCGTATTAAATTAGGTGAAAGTAGCTCAAAGTGCCTGCCCACAATAGATGACAATGCGATAGGGGGCGCTGTGGAGTTCCTCAGCCACGCCCAGGTCTGAGCATCTGAGACAACCTGACAGCCACCACTTCTGATGTGTGTGCAAAATTCTGTGAGTTTTCATCCATGGCAAGCACCTCAAAAATGCACAAAACATTGAAAAAAAAAGAATAATAATAATAATAATAATAATCCTTCCAATAACAATAGGGTCCTTCGCACCCTACGGTGCTTGGGCCCTAAATATAGCTGCAAGCAGCAATGAACGGGCCCAAGCACCATGGGGGCAACCGCCTTGGTGGCATAGTTCTGCCAATGACATGTTTCACAACATGTACACACTTTGGAAATAATCACCTTCCTGGACAACGTATAGTGTGCACAGGAATTCCCTTTTTATCAATGAAGATGTTGGCGCTGCTATTGGAACGCATCAATGATATAAGCCTCACTTCCTATTGCCAGATGGTGGCGCTATATTATTGAGCCATGTATGGTTTTTGAATTTGATTACACTCCAGAAATAAACATATTTGTACATTTTCAGCCACATCGGAAGACGTTGAGCGAAATGAAGGTCAATTCCTGTTTCCAGATGATGCTGCTTTAACATTGAGTCGTTTTTGGAATATGGATTTGATTACACTCCAACACTGAGCATCTGTGTAAAGTTGCAGTCACATCAGACATTGGAGAATTTAAGTATGACCACTTCCTGTTTGTCTGGCATGATGTGTTTTTTATGTGCCTGACCATAGCTATATCATCCCAGTAAATCAAAAATCTGTTTTGTCAGGACCATCCTAGCATCATGCTGACCACATTTACCGTGAATGTCATGAACCCATTGAAAAATAATGCTTAAGAATGCAATATAAGCCTCACTTCCTGTTGCCAGCGGGTGGCGCTTTGCCATTGAGCCTTTATTGGAAAATGGATGAGATTACACTCCAAAAATGAACATGTGTGAAGTTTCTGCCACATCAGACAATGTAGAATGAAACAAAAATTACTTCTTGCTTGCACATTGTAATAATATGCACCAGTCCTGTATGGAGAGCAGAGATGAATTAATTTCAATAGATTTTACAGCGGGAGGCACAATTTACGCTTGAGAAGTAATTCGGTTATAAATATGCACTCAAAATAAAACCATTGGCGTAAAGAAACTACTCAACTTTATTGTGGCCGCACCGGGGATGGAACCGAGGACCTTGTATGTCTTAATCCACTGTCTGAACCATTAAGCTGCCCTCTTATACACGTACGCCATCTATTGGCCAAAAGTTGTATGTTTCCTTTTATCTTGGTTAAATAATTTCTCTCCTAAGTGTCGGATAATATTGCAATAAACGTCTAGTTAGCCAGCATCATTCTTTTCCATTTCACCGGTAATTATGCTGCCTGAAACGCATTTGTTCAGCCAAATCTAAAGGAGATGCCAAGTCTCTGCCCTCAATCCGGTATTTCCATATTAAGTCAAAAATTCCTAGCGAAATTGTATGTTCTCTTAATTCGTGTTTAATGACAAGCAAAATAAACTAACATATCTGGCGATTTAACTGAAAGTTTTCTATTCATGTAAACAAACGTAGCTGACCTGTTTTTTGACTCACACAGACAGTGGACTGGCTAGCTGCTGTTAGCCAACGACCTGCATGCCATACCTTTTTTGAACATAACGGTCTCATGTTAACACAGAGTTCGACCAGAGCCATCTCAAACGTTAACGTTTCTTTTTGACTTTTGACTCTTTTAAATATATGCTACTCTCCTGCCAGTTAAAGACAGTCATTAAATGTCTTTAATATTTATTTCAGATATTCAATTCATATAATGAAAATAGATGCAAAGAAACGTCGGGCTGGGTGTTGTCAATACATTTTGTCACGTAGGCTGCAGCTGTAAATCATACATCGTTATGCCTACTGCTGCTAGAAAAAAACAAAAACCTATCGTTGAAAAATCACTTGAAAGAAGAAAAAAAAAAAGTACCACTTTCAGCAAATAAATGGAATCCCCGTATCAGAAATGGGGGGAAGTTACAGCGACGCAGTTAGTCTGTGAGTAGAATAGATTATGTAGACAACTTCACTGTTTCCACAAAGGAACCAAAAATGTGCTTTTTAACAGGACTTGGTCAGTGTAATGATATAAATGATAGCATTCGATTATGGTCAACGGTACCGAAAATGCCCGTTGCACCAGCCATCATAACAAATGTCCCAATATAGGATCGATTTAAACCTCTATATATTTTTATTTCACGTTCACAGTGTAGGCGATTGTGTGTATTCCGACGCGAATTACATTTAATTGGGTTACGGCATTCACTTCAATCGAATGAAGTCAAATAGAAACGGCTCGAATTCTTTAATAACGCTTCTTGGTTTTCAAGCCAACTTTCCGAACAGCTGTTTTGTATTGAGTCCTTAAAATGCTACAACACGGTTTTTTATAAACCAAATAACATTGAACGTCATTGCAAGATATATACAATACCAACTTTTGCCAGTAGATGGCAGTCGCGTATTAGAAATGGGAGAGTCATTTGCGACTTGCGTTGAAGTTTTAAGACTGGATATAATGAGTCTCCAGCGAAAATAGTGAACTATTATTGCTTAATGGATGTGATGACACTCCAACAATGAACATATGTGAAAAGTTGTAACCTCAAAATCAGGCAATGTAGAATTTAATACCTTTTTGAAATTATTTAATACATAATTGTATTAAAACATGAACTGTTTGGGCAGCATTACAAGTTAATTTTAAGGCTGACCATAGCCATACCATTCCAAGATATTAAAAATCAGTTCATAGTTGTGTGTCAGGGCTATAATATCATGCTGACCACATTTTGTGTGAATGTGATGAACCCCCTAGGAAGAGTATTTCAAACTTTGGTACGTGAAAAAACACTTAAAAACACACAAAATCCAAAATAGCTCACTTCCTGTTGGGAAAAGTTAAGGGATGCAAATGAGAAATGTGTGTGTCTTGAGGAGACCCTTATGTCTACCAGACGTGGTGCATTTACGTGAAAGTATATGTCCACAATATTAGAAAAAAGCCATAGGGGGCGCTGTGTAGCCACGCCCAGATGAATGTGGATATGGATGTGATTGCACTCCAAAAGTGAATATATTTGTAAAATATCAGCCCGATCAGATGATGTAGAACGGAATTAAGCCCACTTCCTGTTTTTGGGCGTAACGTGTGTATTATACGCCTCGCCATTGCCAAACCGTTTGAGATATCAAAAATCCTTTCGTCATTTAGGGTCAGGACTATTCTAAGATCATGATGACTACATTTGGTGTGAATGTGATGAATACCCTAGCAGGAACGCATACAAACATGATAAAAACCTCACTTCCGTTGCCAGATGGTGGCGCTATAACATTGATTTCTTCTTGGTGTTTGGATGTGATTACACTCTAACAGTGAACATATTTGTAAAATATCAGCCAGATCAGACAATGTAGAGCATGAATTTATGGCTACTTCCTGTTGGCGTGGCGTGACATGAAAATTGTACGCCTCGCCATGACCATACCGTTTGAGATATCAAAAATATCCTTTGGAATTAGTATCAGGACTATCCTGAGACCACTTTGACCACATTTCGTGTGAATGCAATGAACCCCCTAGGAGGAGTACTTAAAAGTGTAGTACGTGTAAAATGCACAAAATTCAAAATGGCTGACTTCCTGTTCACATATTTGATTCAATGCGAAAGAGAAATGTGTTTGTCCAGAGGAGCCCCACATGCATACCAAATTAGGTGAAGGTAGGTCAAAGTGCCTGTCCACAATAGAAGACAAAGCATTAGGGGGCGCTGTGGAGTCCCTCGGCCACGCCCAGGTCTGAGCATCTGATACGTCCTGACAGCCAACACTTCTCATGTGTGTGCAAAATTCCGTGAGTTTCCATCCATGGCAAGCACCTCAAAAATGCTAAATACATTGAAAAAAAAGAGAATAATAATTATAGGGGGCGCTGTCTAGCCACGCCCCGATTGATATGTATATATTTCATATTGTACTCCAACAGTGAACATATTTGTAAAATATCAGCCAGATCGGACGATGTCGAAAAAAAAGTCATTTTTTTGCACGAAATATGTGTACTGTACGACTCGCCATTTCCATACCGTTTGAGATATCAAAAATCCCTTCACAGCTTATGGTCATGACTATCCTAAGATCATGCTGACCACATTCCGTGTGAATGTGATGAATGCCCTAGCAGGAAGGCATACAAATATGATAAAGACCTCACTTCCTGTTGCCAGATGGTGGCGCTATAACATTGACCCGTTCTTGGGATATGGATGTGATTATACTCCAACACTAAACATATTTCTAAAATATCAGCCAGATCAGACGATGTAGACCATGAAATTATGACCACTTCCTGTTGGCGCGGCGTGACATAAAAATTGCACGCCTCGCCATGACCATCCCGTTTGAGCTATCAAAAATATCCTGGCAATTTAGCATCATGAATATCCTGAGACCATTCTGACCACAGGTGGTGTGAATGCGATGAACCCCCTAGGAGGAGTACGTAAAAGTGTAGTACGTGTAAAACACACAAAATCCAAAATAGCTCACTTCCTGTTCGCATATTTCCATCAATGCGAATGAGAAATGTGTTTGAATTGAGGAGCCACACATGGTTACCAAATTAGTTTCATGTAGTTCAAAGTGCCTGCCCACAATAGACAACAATGCAATGGGGGGGGGGGGTCAGCGCAATAGGGGGCGCTGTAGAGTCCCTCGGCCACACCCAGGTCTGAGCATCTGAGAGATCCTGACGGCCACCACTTCTGATGTGTCTGCAAAATTTCAAGACTTTTTAGCCATGGCAAGGCCCTCAAAAATGCCCATTTGACGGAAGAGAAAGAATAATAATAATAATAATAATAATAATAATAATAATAATAATCCTTCCAATAACAATAGGGTCCTTCGCACCCTACGGTGCTTGGGCCCTAAATATAGCTGCAAGCAGCAATGAACGGGCCCAAGCACCAGGGGCGCAACCGCCTTGGTGGCATAGTTGTGCCAATGACATGTTTCACAATATGTACACACTTTGGAAATAATCACCTTCCTGGACAACGTATAGTGTGCACAGGAATTCTCCTTTGATCAATGAAGATGTTGCTGCTGCTATTGGAATGCATCAATGATATAAGCCTCACTTCCTGTTGCCAGATGGTGGCGCTATAATATTGAGCCGTGTATGGTTCATGGATTTGATTACACTCCAATAATTAACATATTTGTACATTTTCAGCCAAATTGGAAGATGTCGAGTAAAATTAAAGTCACTTCCTTTTGCCAGATGGTGGAGCTATAACATTGAGCCATTTTTGGTATATGGATTTAATTATACTCCAATAATAAAAATATTTCTACATTTTCAGCCACATCGGAAGATGTCGAGTGAAATTAAGGCCACTTCCTGTTGCCAGATGGTGGCGCTATGCCATTGAGCCTTTATTGGTATATGGATGAGATTACACTCCAAAAATGAACATGTGTGAAGTTTCAGCCACATCAGACAATGTAGAATGAAACAAAAACAACAAACACATTGTGATAACGTGCTACAGTCCTGTATGGAGAGCAGAGATGAATTAATTTCAATAGATTTTACAGCGGGAGGCACAATTTACGCTTGAGAAGTCATTCGGTTATAAATATGCACTCAAAATGAAACCATTGGCGTAAAGAAACTATTCAACTTCATTGTGGCCGCACCGGGGATGGAACCGCGGACCTTGCATGTCTTAATCCACTGTCTGAACCATTAAGCTATACTGCCCTCTTATACACGTACGCCATTTATTGGCCAAAAGTTGTATGTTTCCTTTTATCCTGGTTAAATAATTTCTCTCCGAAGTGTCGGATAATATTGCATTAAACGTCGAGTTAGCCAGCATCATTCTTTTCCATTTCACCGGTAATTATGCTGCCTGAAACGCATTTGTTTAGCCAAATCTAAAGGAGATGCCAAGTCTCTGCCCTCAATCCGGTATTTTCATATTAAGTCAAAAATTCCTAGCGAAATTGTATGTTCTCTTAATTCGTGTTTAATGACAAGCAAAATAAACTAACATATCTGGCGATTTAACTGAAAGTTTTCTATTCATGTAAACAAACGTAGCTGACCTGTTTTTTTGACTCACACAGACAGTGGACAGGCTGGCTGCTGTTAGCCAATGCGCGTCATCTCGCAACGACCTGCATGCCATACCTTTGTTGAACATAACGGTCTCATGTTAACACAGAGTTCGACCAGAGCCATCTCAAACGTTAACGTTTCTTTTTGACTTTTGACTCTTTTAAATATATGCTACTCTCCTGCCAGTTAAAGACAGTCATTAAATGTCTTTAATATTTATTTCAGATATTCTATTCAAAAATGAAAATAGATGCAAAGAAACGTCGGGCTGGGTGTTGTCAATACATTTTGTCACGTCGGCTGCAGCTGTAAATCATACATCGTTATGCCTACTGGCTCGCTAGAAAAAAAACAAAAACCTATCGTTGAAAAATCTGTTGAAGGAAGAAAAATATAAAAGTTCCACTTTCTGCCAATAAATGGAATCCCCGTATCAGAAATGGGGGGAAGTTACAGCGACGCAGTTAGTCTGTGAGTAGAATAGATTGTGTAGACAACTTCACTGTTTCCACAAAGGTGATGTGCTTTTTAACAGGACTTGGTCAGTGTAATGATACAAATGCTAGCATTCGATTATGGTCAACGGTACCGAAAATGCCCGTTGCACCAGCCATCATAACAAATGTCCCAATATAGGATCGATTTAAACCTCTATATATTTTTATTTCACGTTGACAGTGTAGGCTATTATGTGTATTCCGGCATTCGGCATTACGGCATTCACTTCAACCGAATGAAGTCAAATAGAAACGGCTCGAATTCCTTAATAAGGCTTCTTGGTTTTCAAGCCAACTTTCCGAACAGCTGTTTTGTATTGAGTCCTTAAAATGCTACAACACGGTTTTTTTTTAAACCAAATAACATTGAACGTCATTGCAAGATATATGCAATACCAACTTTTGCCAGTAGATGGCAGTCGCGTATTAGAAATGGGAGAGTCATTTGCGACTTGAGTTGAAGTTTTAAGACTGGATATAATGAGTCTCCAGCGAAAATAGTGAACTATTATTGCTTAATGGATGTGATGACACTCCAACAATGAACATATGTGAAAAGTTGTAGCCTCAAAATCAGGCAATGTAGAATTTAATACCTTTTTGAAATTATTTAATACATAATTGTATTAAAACATGAACTGTTTGGGCAGCATTACAAGTTAATTTTAAGGCTGACCTTAGCCATACCATTCCAAGATATTAAAAATCAGTTGATAGTTGTGTGTCAGGGCTATAATATCATGCTGACCACATTTTGTGTGAATGTGATGAACCCCCTAGGAAGAGTATTTCAAAGTTTGGTACGTGAAAAAACACTTAAAAACACACAAAATCAAAAATAGCTCACTTCCTGTTGGGAAAAGTTAAGGGATGCAAATGAGAAATGTGTGTGTCTTGAGGAGACCCTTATGCCTACCAGACGTGGTGCATTTACGTGAAAGTATATGTCCACAATATTAGAAAAAAGCCATAGGGGGCGCCGTGTAGCCACGCCCAGATGAATGTGGATGTGGATGTGATTGCACTCCAAAAGTGAATATATTTGTAAAATATCAGCCCGATCAGATGATGTAGAACGGAATTAAGCCCACTTCCTGTTTTTGGGCGTAACGTGTGTATTATACGCCTCGCCATTGCCAAACCGTTTGAGATATCAAAAATCCTTTCGTCATTTAGGGTCAGGACTATTCTAAGATCATGATGACTACATTTGGTGTGAATGTGATGAATACCCTAGCAGGAACGCATACAAACATGATAAAAACCTCACTTCCGTTGCCAGATGGTGGCGCTATAATATTGACCCGTTCTTGGGATATGGATGTGATTATACTCCAACAATAAACGTATTTCTAAAATATCAGCCAGATCAGACAATGTAGACCATGAATTTATGGCTACTTCCTGTTGGCGCGGCGTGACATGAAAATTGTATGCCTCGCCATGACCATACCGTTTGAGATATCAAAAATATCCTTTGGAATTAGTATCATGACTATCCTGAGACCGCTTTAACCACATTTCGTGTGAATGTAATGAACCCCCTAGGAGGAGTACTTAAAAGTGTAGTACATGTAAAATGCACAAAATTCAAAATGGCTGACTTCCTGTTCACATATTTGATTCGATGTGAATGAGAAATGTGTTTTTCCAGAGGAGGCCCACATGCATACCAAATTAAGTGAAGGTAGCTCAAAGTGCCTGTCCACAATAGAAGACAAAGCATTAGGGGGCGCTGTGGAGTTCCTCGGCCACGCCCAGGTCTGAGCATCTGATACATCCTGACAGCCAAAACTTCTCATGTGTGTGCAAAATTCCGTGAGATTTCATCCATGGCAAGCACCTCAAAAATGCAAAATACATTGAAAAAAAAGAGAATAATAATTATAGGGGGCGCTGTCTAGCCACACCCCGATTGATATGTATACATTTCATATTGTACTCCAACAGTGAACATATTTATAAAATATCAGCCAGATCGGACGATGTCGAAAAAAAAGTCTTTTTTTTGCACGCAATATGTGTACTGTACGACTCGCCATTTCCATACCGTTTGAGATATCAAAAATCCCTTCACAGCTTATGGTCATAACTATCCTAAGATCATGCTGACCACATTTCGTGTGAATGTGATGAAAGCCCTAGCAGGAAGGCATACAAATATGATAAAGACCTCACTTCCTGTTGCCAGATGGTGGCGCTATAACATTGACTCGTTCTTGGGATATGGATGTGATTATACTCCAACAATAAACGTATTTCTAAAATATCAGCCAGATCAGACAATGTAGACCATGAAATTACGGCCACTTCCTGTTGGCGCGGCGTGACATAAAAATTGTACTCCTCCCCATGACTGTCCCGTTTGAGCTATCAAAAATATCCTGGCAATTTAGCATCATGAATATCCGGAGACCATTCTGACCACAGGTGGTGTGAATGTGATGAACCCCCTAGGAGGAGTACTTAAAAGTGCAGTACGTGTAAAACGCACAAAATCCAAAATGGCTGACTTCCTGTTTGTATATTTGATTAGATGCAAATTAGAATTGTGTTTGGTCCGAGGAGTGCTATATGCGTACTAAATTTGGTGAAGGTAGCACAAAGTGCCTGCCCACAATAGATGACAATGCGATAGGGGGCGCTGTGGAGTCCCTCGGCCACGCCCAGGTCTGAGCATCTAATCGATCCTGAAGGTCCTCATTTCTGATGTGTGTGCAAAATTCCCAGACTTTTTATGCATGGCAAGCACCTCAAAAAGGCCCATTTGCATATAGAAAAAAGAATAATAATAATAATAATAATAATAATAATAATAATAATAATAATCTTTACAATAACAATAGGGTCCTTCGCACCCTACGGTGCTTGGGCCCTAATAATAATCCTTCCAATAACAATAGGGTCCTTCGCACCCTACGGTGCTTGGGCCCTAAATATAGCTGCAAGCAGCAATGAACGGGCCCAAGCACCATGGGCGCAACCGCCTTGGTGGCACAGTTGTGCCAATGACATGTTTCACAATATGTACACACTTTGGAAATAATCACCTTCCTGGACAACGTATAGTGTGCACAGGAATTCCCCTTTGATCAATGAAGATGTTGCTGCTGCTATTGGAATGCATCAATGATATAAGCCTCACTTCCTATTGCCAGATGGTGGCGCTATAATATTGAGCTGTGTATGGTTTATGGATTTGATTTCACTCCAAAAATGAACATATTTGTACATTTTCAGCCAAATTGGAAGATGTCGAGTAAAATTAAAGCCACTTCCTTTTGCCAGATGGTGGCGCGATAAGATTGAGCCGTGTATGGTTCATGGATTTGATTACACTCCAATAATTAACATATTTGTACATTTTCAGCCAAATTGGAAGATGTCAAGTAAAATTAAAGCCACTTCCTGTTCCCAGATGGTGGCGCTATGCCATTGAGCCTTTCTTGGTATATGGATGAGATTACACTCCAAAAATGAACATGTGTGAAGTTTCTGCCACATCAGACAATGTAGAATGAAACAAAAATTACTTCTTGCTTGCACATTGTAATAATATGCTCCAGTCCTGTATGGAGAGCAGAGATGAATTAATTTCAATAGATTTTACTGCGGGAGGCACAATTTACGCTTGAGAAGTCATTCGGTTATAAATATGCACTCAAAATAAAACCATTGGCGTAAAGAAACTATTAAACTTTATTGTGGCCGCACCGGGGATGGAACTGCGGACCTTGCATGTCTTAATCCACTGTCTGAACCATTAAGCTATTCTGCCCTCTTATACACGTACGCCATCTATTGGCCAAAAGTTGTATGTTTCCTTTTATCTTGGTTAAATAATTTCTCTCCTAAGTGTCGGATAATATTGCATTAAACGTCTAGTTAGCCAGCATCATTCTTTTCCATTTCACCGGTAATTATGCTGCCTGAAACGCATTTGTTCAGCCAAATCTAAAGGAGATGCCAAGTCTCTGCCCTCAATCCGGTATTTTCATATTAAGTCAAAAATTCCTAGCGAAATTGTATGTTCTCTTAATTCATGTTTAATGACAAGCAAAATAAACTAACATATCTGGCGATTTAACTGAAAGTTTTCTATTCATGTAAACAAACGTAGCTGACCTGTTTTTTTGACTCACACAGACAGTGGACAGGCTGGCTGCTGTTAGCCAATGCGCGTCATCTCGCAACGACCTGCATGCCATACCTTTGTTGAACATAACGGTCTCATGTTAACACAGAGTTCGACCAGAGCCATCTCAAACGTTAACGTTTCTTTTTGACTTTTGACTCTTTTAAATATATGCTACTCTCCTGCCAGTTAAAGACAGTCATTAAATGTCTTTAATATTTATTTCAGATATTCTATTCAAAAATGAAAATAGATGCAAAGAAACGTCGGGCTGGGTGTTGTCAATACATTTTGTCACGTAGGCTGCAGCTGTAAATCATACATCGTTATGCCTACTGGCTCGCTAGAAAAAAAAAAAAAACTATCGTTGAAAAATCACTTGAAGGAAGAAAAATATAAAAGTTCCACTTTCTGCGAATAAATGGAATCCCCGTATCAGAAATGGGGGGAAGTTACAGCGACGCAGTTAGTCTCTGAGTAGAATAGATTGTGTAGACAACTTCACTGTTTCCACAAAGGTGATGTGCTTTTTAACACGACTTGGTCAGTGTAATGATATAAATGCTAGCATTCGATTACGGTCAACGGTACCGAAAATGCCCGTTGCACCAGCCATCATAACAAATGTCCCAATATAGGATCGATTTAAACCTCTATATATTTTTATTTCACGTTTACAGTGTAGGCTATTATGTGTATTCCGACGCGAATTACATTTAATTGGTTTACGGCATTCACTTCAACCGAATGAAGTCAAATAGAAACGGCTCGAATTCCTTAATAAGTCTTCTTGGTTTTCAAGCTAACTTTCCGAACAGCTGTTTTGTATTGAGTCCTTAAAATGCTACAACACGGTTTTTTTTAAACCAAATAACATTGAACGTCATTGCAAGATATATGCAATACCAACTTTTGCCAGTAGATGGCAGTCGCGTATTAGAAATGGGAGAGTCATTTGCGACTTGCGTTGAAGTTTTAAGACTGGATATAATGAGTCTCCAGCGAAAATAGTGAACTATTATTGCTTAATGGATGTGATGACACTCCAACAATGAACATATGTGAAAAGTTGTAGCCTCAAAATCAGGCTATGTAGAATTTAATACCTTTTTGAAATTATTTAATACATAATTGTATTAAAACATGAACTGTTTGGGCAGCATTACAAGTTAATTTTAAGGCTGACCATAGCCATACCATTCCAAGATATTAAAAATCAGTTCATAGTTGTGTGTCAGGGCTATAATATCATGCTGACCACATTTTGTGTGAATGTGATGAACCCCCTAGGAAGAGTATTTCAAAGTTTGGTACGTGAAAAAACACTTAAAAACACACAAAATCCAAAATTGCTCACTTCCTGTTGGGAAAAGTTAAGGGATGCAAATGAGAAATGTGTGTGTCTTGAGGAGACCCTTATGCCTACCAGACGTGGTGCATTTACGTGAAAGTATGTGTCCACAATATTAGAAAAAAGCCATAGGGGGCGCTGTGTAGCCACGCCCAGATGAATGTGGATATGGATGTGATTGCACTCCAAAAGTGAATATATTTGCAAAATATCAGCCCGATCAGATGATGTAGAACGGAATTAAGCCCACTTCCTGTTTTTGGGTGTAACGTGTGTATTATACGCCTCGCCATTGCCAAACCGTTTGAGATATCAAAAATCCTTTCGTCATTTAGGGTCAGGACTATTCTAAGATCATGATGACTACATTTGGTGTGAATGTGATGAATACCCTAGCAGGAACGCATACAAACATGATAAAAACCTCACGTCCGTTGCCAGATGGTGGCGCTATAACATTGATTTCTTCTTGGTATATGGATGTGATTACACTCTAACAGTGAACATATTTGTAAAATATCAGCCAGATCAGACAATGTAGACCATGAATTTATGGCTACTTCCTGTTGGCGCGGCGTGACATGAAAATTGTACGCCTCGCCATGACCATACCGTTTGAGATATCAAAAATATCCTTTGGATTTAGTATCATGACTATCCTGAGACCGCTTAGACCACATTTCGTGTGAATGCAATGAACCCCCTAGGAGGAGTACTTAAAAGTGTAGTACGTGTAAAATGCACAAAATTCAAAATGGCTGACTTCCTGTTCACATATTTGCTTGGATGCGAAAGAGAAATGTGTTTGTCCAGAGGAGCCCCACATGCATACCAAATTAGGTGAAGGTAGCTCCAAGTGCCTGTCCACAATAGAAGACAAAGCATTAGGGGGCGCTGTGGAGTCCCTCGGCCACGCCCAGGTCTGAGCATCTGATACATCCTGACAGCCAACACTTCTCATGTGTGTGCAAAATTCTGTGAGTTTTCATCCATGGCAAGAACCTCAAAAATGCAAAATACATTGAAAAAAGAGAATAATAATTATAGGGGGCGCTGTCTAGCCACGCCCCGATTGATATGTACATATTTCATATTGTACTCCAACAGTGAACATATTTGTAAAATATCAGCCAGATCAGACGATGTCGAAAAAAAAGTCATTTTTTTGCACGCAATATGTGTACTTTACGACTCGCCATTTCCATACCGTTTGAGATATCAAAAATCCCTTCACAGCTTATGGTTATGACTATCCTAAGATCATGCTGACCACATTTCGTGTGAAAGTGATGAATGCCCTAGCAGGAAGGCTTTCAAATATGATGAAGACCTCACTTCCTGTTGCCAGATGGTGGCGCTATAACATTGACCCGTTCTTGGGATATGGATGTGATTAGCCTCCAACATTAAACGTATTTCTAAAATATCAGCCAGATCAGACGATGTAGACCATGAAATTACGGCCACTTCCTGTTGGCGTGGCGTGACATAAAAATTATACGCCTCCCCAGGACCGTCCCGTTTGAGCTATCAAAAATATCCTGCCAATTTAGCATCATGAATATCCTGAGACCATTCTGACCACAGGTGGTGTGAATGTGATGAACCCCCTAGGAGGAGTACTTAAAAGTGCAGTACGTGTAAAACGCACAAAATCCAAAATGGCTGACTTCCTGTTTGTATATTTGATTAGATGCGAATGAGAAATGTGTTTGGACCGAGGAGTGCTATATGCCTACTAAATTTTGTGAAGGTAGCTCAAAGTGCCTGCCCACAATAGATGACAATGCGATAGGGGGCGCTGTGGAGTCCCTCAGCCACGCCCAGGTCTGAGCATCTGAGACAACCTGACAGCCACCACTTCTGATGTGTGTGCAAAATTCTGTGAGTTTTCATCCATGGCAAGCACCTCAAAAATGCACAAAACATTGAAAAAAAAAGAATAATAATAATAAATATAGCTGCAAGCAGCAATGAACGGGCCCAAGCACCATGGGCGCAACCGCCTTGGTGGCATAGTTGTGCCAATGACATGTTTCACAATATGTACACACTTTGGAAAAAATCACCTTCCTGGACAACGTATAGTGTGCACAGGAATTCCCCTTTGATCAATGAAGATGTTTCTGCTGCTATTGGAATGCATCAATGATATAAGCCTCACTTCCTATTGCCAGATGGTGGCGGTATAATATTGAGCCGTGTATGGTTCATGGATTTGATTACACTCCAATAATTAACATATTTGTCCATTTTCAGCCAAATTGGAAGATGTCAAGTAAAATTAAAGCCACTTCCTGTTGCCAGATGGTGGTGTAGGGGAAAATTCACAGAACGAAAGATCTCCCTCCTAAAAGCATGATAACCAATCACAAGTCAAAATCAGACTCCACCTTAGTGAGCAGGCTGGATCCTCCAAAACTCTCGACGATGTGTGCTAAAAGTTTATCAATATATCTGTATTAAAGTATGATATGTACCCTGTATAGTTTCAAACTGATTAACTGCTAAATTGTGCCAGGATTACACAGTGAGCCCAGCCAGCTGGCAGGGGGGGGCCCCGTCTTGAACTGTGTAGACCAAACTGTCAAGGACACGGGCAGAGCAAGATATGACTATACAGCTGATTTCTCCGGGACTCTCGATGTTTTATGCCAGGAGTGTATCTATTTGACCTAGAACATTAATTATAGCTGAGCTTATGAAAACGCAAGAAACCACAGTGAAAACTGTTGAAATGAGAGCAAAGAATGCTACGTACATTTACTCCCTTAGAAGAGAATAATTAATCAAATGTTTAGTATGTCTGTAGATTAGAAAATTATATTAGAAGTGAATATTAATGAAATGTTTAGTTTGTCTGTATATTTTCAATGATTCCTGCTGCTTAGTTCGTCTTATAAAAGCGAAAGATACAGAGTGACGTGTATGGATGACGTGTTAGAGGGAGGGCATCCAGAACTTTCTGAGGTCTGGTAGTTTGCCAAGAGCAGGTGCGGGGTGAAGTGAGGACACGTAGTTGGCAGAATGCCCTGAACTTTGTACAGAGTTGGCAGAGCATAAGGACCGTTGGCAATTTGCCACAATGACGTTGTGGGAGGAGCGTTGGGAGGAGTTACGATAAGAAAAGTGTGGGTGATTTGCCAGAATGAGGTTTTAGGAGGAGTTGTAGGTGGAGTAACTGTGTATAAAATGGGTGTACAAATGCCAGTCGGGGTTCAGTTCTGGAGAGCTGATCCGGCTTTATGCACGTGTGCTAATAAAGTCTGATTTTCCTGAAGATCTTGCTGCCTGGTGTCGTCTTTTCCCTCGCGAAGATGTTTTTCGACAAATTGAAGATTTGGACTCTGTCGTTTCCTAGACACGACATTTGGGGGCTCGTCCGGGATACGAAAGAGAAAGAGAAGCTCCCGGCGACTGGAGACCAGGGCGGAGAGTACTTTTTGATAGGCTGCAGCTGCAGCTTATCAGGGAATTAAAGTATTCAAGGACTCTGATCTCCTCTCCCGGACGCCGGAGGCAACATTCTCTCGTATAACTAACCCGGCAACTAAATTAAGGGGAAAAACGTAGCAAACTTTTCAGGAAACGTGCGCGCGGCGAACTGTGAGTAAGCGGTGTGGGAAGTTATTAATTGTGTTGGAAAATGTTTTTTTAGCAGAACTTGTATTAAGTCTAAAAAGTATATTGATACTGCGGACTGAAGTTATATTGTTGCTGCTAACGATTTTAAGTTATGTGATAAGAGGTGCCAGAGACTTGGAGGGAAAGAAACCCAAAAAGGGGATCCTGCAAGCTATATCTAGGTAGTTACCTCAAGGTGTGATGTAAGAGAAAAATTGCTGTGATGTAAGAGAAAATACTGTTACGCTGTGCTGATGCTTCGAAGGCTTGTGCGAATATAATGTTGTATTGAGGCAACAAAGGTAAAAATAACGCTGTGCTGAGGCTTAGAATGCTTGTGCGTGTGCGGATATAACGTTGTATTGAGACAACGGAGGTAAAAATCGTTATTTATGTATGTGTAAGATAAGAAACGCAAAGAGTGAATAAAAGTATTAACGGGAGAAAATACAGGCTCTGGCGGAAAAATAAAGATAAAATATATAATAATATAGATAATAATAGGGAAAATAAAGGTTAAAGACATAATAATATAGATAATAATAGGCGGAAAAAATATAAATAAATAGATAATAATATAAAAGTATTACGGGCAGTATATGAAAATGAAAAAGGGAAAGAAAACTGCGATTGAGATAATAGCGGGGGTGTATCTTAAATGTATACAGGAGATAGAAACTATCGCCGATAAGTGGAAACAAAAAAAGAACTAAGAAAATGGTGGCAAAATGGCCGTTTGATAAGAAAAATATGCGGAGGAGAAGGAGAGCGTAATGGCGACGGGTAGAAACTGAAGCGAAGAGGCGACTCCGCCTCCATATGACGTGTGGCCTTGGGAAGGAGGAGTGTGGAGAAGGGGGGTCAAAACAGGTGCAGAGGGACTTAGCTGGGTGATACAGAACTATAATTTTTTTAAAATAAAACAAGAACAACACAGAAACCCATACGGTTTCGCGATAAGGGGGAGCTCCCCAAAATAGTAGGGCCATTAGTAATTAGGGTTGCTGTACCTCGATACATTCCCTGGTCCACTCAGGGCATGCAACATGTAATAACAAATCTCCCTGAGTTACAGAATGGAGTGAGCCACTGGTTCAGGGTGCTGGAGCAGGAGATGAGCGGCCGAATCTTGGCTGTCGGGGGCCTGAAGGCTCTCCTGGGGAAGGTTGTGGGGATGGAAACAATGCTGGACATATTCGAGCAGGCTGGCGTTGTCAGAGCCCAGATGCAAACCTACAGCAGTGGACAGTGGGCCATTTGACAATGTACGTGCTGCGCAGGTGGAGGCTGATAACCGAAAGGGACGCACAAACAGATCCCATAATGCCGTAAAGCCATACGGGAGGGGATGTCACCAGGAGTGGGGTGCCGCCTCGATGAGGTGGTGGGACTGAACACCATGACACACAGGGAGTTTGTGGATCATGTGGCGCATGCTGAAGAGAGACAGCGAAAAGATGGAAAAGAGTTGGAAGATCAAGCAAAAGACATTCAAAGAAAACTACTGTGCAGCTGAAGGAGCTGGAAGCCAAAGAACAAAAGCACCCCCCACACCTGAACCATGGAGCAGCCCGATGGCGCCCCGCCAGCGGTGGTCTACAACTTCTCCGGCATCCCTCACCCAGTGGCCATGCAAGGTAATATACAAGGGGGGGAACTACAAATGGGTGGGAACCAAATGAAGGGAGGGCCAGGGAATGGTGGGCAAACCAATCAGTGGAAAGGGCAGCAGAGTCAGCGCAATTTTGATGATGCTGGTAGGGGTAGTATTTATGATAGCTGGTATTTATCTGATTCTAATTGGAGTAGATAATCAAAGTAAAAATAAAAGTAAACTTGGTGAACTTAGACAGAGTAGTAACACATAGAACCAGACGCCTTCCTAAAGGTTGTCTCTTTTTATTTTCTTGCTCATGTGAGCTTGTGGGTGAGGGACGTTGTCCCCGGTATTTGTATTTTGGTTTGTGTTTTTTCCTGAGCTGCGTCTCACGGTTCTTTATTTCCGTGCCTAGTGTTTTTTCTGGGTTCTATGTTGTTATTTTGGTTGGGGTGTTCTCCCTGTTTTTTAGGGTCACTTTATTCCAGCTGGGAGTGCCAGAAGCACCAACAGTGCCCCAGCGGACCCAGTACGAGAATTGCAAGCCGGCTCACCAGTGGAAGGACGTGCAGACCACATCCACTGGTTGGAAGATCAAGCCAGCTCACCAGTGGAGGGACGTGCAGACCACATCCACTGGTTGGATCCAGGAGCCCACCTGTTACATGGACTATGGCAATTCCTCGTGCTACGAATCAACATGTTAACAAAATTAAAAGAAGTGTGTGATAATTTTAATAGTTGAGTCACTTAGGATAATACATACAGCTGTGATACGGCTATGGCCAGTCAAATTACGCGGGATGCACTTGTGCAGAGAGTGTTGGAGGAACCATGGAAACGCCATTATATTGAGGAGTCTGAGGCAATTGGATGCTGCTATAGCAGCAGGGGATGTGCAGGAACCCAACTTAGTATGGTGCGTTGGCCAAGGGAGATATTCGGGGCCATAGGTTTTGACCCCGAAAGGGGGGAATGTAGGGGAAAATTCACAGAACGAAAGATCTCCCTCCTAAAAGCATGATAACCAATCACAAGTCAAAATCAGACTCCGCCTTAGTGAGCAGGCTGGTTCCTCCAAAACTCTCGACGATGTGTGCTAAAAGTTTATCAATATATCTGTATTAAAGTATGATATGTACCCTGTATAGTTTCAAACTGATTAACTGCTAAATTGTGCTAGGATTACACAGTGAGCCCAGCCAGCTGGCAGGGGGGGGGCCGTCTTGAACTGTGTAGACCAAACTGTCAAGGACATGGGCAGAGCAAGATATGACTATACAGCTGATTTCTCCGGGACTCTCGATGTTTTATGCCAGGAGTGTATCTATTTGACCTAGAACATTAATTATAGCTGAGCTTATGAAAACGCAAGAAACCACAGTGAAAACTGTTGAAATGAGAGCAAAGAATGCTACGTACATTTACTCCCTTAGAAGAGAATAATTAATCAAATGTTTAGTATGTCTGTAGATTAGAAAAGTATATTAGAAGTGAATATTAATGAAATGTTTAGTTTGTCTGTATATTTTCAATGATTCCTGCTGCTTAGTTCGTCTTATAAAAGCGAAAGATACAGAGTGACGTGTATGGATGACGTGTTAGAGGGAGGGCATCCAGAACTTTCTGAGGTCTGGTAGTTTGCCAAGAGCAGGTGCGGGGTGAAGTGAGGACACGTAGTTGGCAGAATGCCCTGAACTTTGTACAGAGTTGGCAGAGCATAAGGACCGTTGGCAATTTGCCACAATGACGTTGTGGGAGGAGCGTTGGGAGGAGTTACGATAAGAAAAGTGTGGGTGATTTGCCAGAATGAGGTTTTAGGAGGAGTTGTAGGTGGAGTAACTGTGTATAAAATGGGTGTACAAATGCCAGTCGGGGTTCAGTTCTGGAGAGCTGATCCGGCTTTATGCACGTGTGCTAATAAAGTCTGATTTTCCTGAAGATCTTGCTGCCTGGTGTCGTCTTTTCCCTCGCGAAGATGTTTTTCGACAAATTGAAGATTTGGACTCTGTCGTTTCCTAGACACGACAGTGGCGCTATGCCATTGAGCCTTTCTTGGTATATGGATGAGATTACACTCCAAAAATGAACATGTGTGAAGTTTCTGCCACATCAGACAATGTAGAATGAAACAAAAATTACTTCTTGCTTGCACAGTGTAATAATATGCTCCAGTCCTGTATGGAGAGCAGAGATGAATTAATTTCAATAGATTTTACTGCGGGAGGCACAATTTACGCTTGAGAAGTCATTCGGTTATAAATATGCACTCAAAATAGAACCATTGGCGTAAAGAAACTATTCACCTTTATTGTGGCCGCACCGGGGATGGAACCGCGGACCTTGCATGTCTTAATCCACTGTCTGAACCATTAAGCTATACTGCCCTCTTATACACGTACGTTATCTATTCGCCAAAAGTTGTATGTTTCCTTTAATCCTTGTTAAATAATTTCTCTCCGAAGTGTCGGATAATATTGCATTAAACGTCGAGTTAGCCAGCATCATTTTTTTCCATTTCACCGGTAATTATGCTGCCTGAAACGCATTTGTTCAGCCAAATCTAAAGGAGATGCCAAGTCTCTGCCCTCAATCCGGTATTTTCATATTAAGTCAAAAATTCCTAGCGAAATTGTATGTTCTCTTAATTCGTGTTTAATGACAAGCAAAATAAACTAACATATCTGGCGATTTAACTGAAAGTTTTCTATTCATGTAAACAAACGTAGCTGACCTGTTTTTTTGACTCACACAGACAGTGGACAGGCTGGCTGCTGTTAGCCAATGCGCGTCATCTCGCAACGACCTGCATGCCATACCTTTGTTGAACATAATGGTCTCATGTTAACACAGAGTTCGACCAGAGCCATCTCAAACGTTAACGTTTCTTTTTGACTTTTGACTCTTTTAAATATATGCTACTCTCCTGCCAGTTAAAGACAGTCATTAAATGTCTTTAATATTTATTTCAGATATTCTATTCAAAAATGAAAATAGATGCAAAGAAACGTCGGGCTGGGTGTTGTCAATACATTTTGTCACGTAGGCTGCAGCTGTAAATCATACATCGTTATGCCTACTGGCTCGCTAGAAAAAAAACAAAAACCTATCGTTGAAAAATCACTTGAAGGAAGAAAAATATAAAAGTTCCACTTTCTGCCAATAAATGGAATCCCCGTATCAGAAATGGGGGGAAGTTACAGCGACGCAGTTAGTCTGTGAGTAGAATAGATTGTGTAGACAACTTCACTGTTTCCACAAAGGTGATGTGCTTTTTAACAGGACTTGGTCAGTGTAATGATATAAATGCTAGCATTCGATTATGGTCAACGGTACCGAAAATGCCCGTTGCACCAGCCATCATAACAAATGTCCCAATATAGGATCGATTTAAACCTCTATATATTTTTATTTCACGTTGACAGTGTAGGCTATTATGTGTATTCCGACGCGAATTACATTTAATTGGGTTACGGCATTCACTTCAACCGAATGAAGTCAAATAGAAACGGCTCGAATTCCTGAAAAAGGCTTCTTGATTTTCAAGCTAACTTTCCGAACAGCTGTTTTGTATTGAGTCCTTAAAATGCTACAACACGGTTTTTTTTAAACCAAATAACATTGAACGTTATTGCAAGATATATGCAATACCAACTTTTGCCAGTAGATGGCAGTCGCGTATTAGAAATGGGAGAGTCATTTGCGACTTGCGTTGAAGTTTTAAGACTGGATATAATGAGTCTCCAGCGAAAATAGTGAACTATTATTGCTTAATGGATGTGATGACACTCCAACAATGAACATATGTGAAAAGTTGTAGCCTCAAAATCAGGCAATGTAGAATTTAATACCTTTATGAAATTATTTAATACATAATTGTATTAAAACATGAACTGTTTGGGCAGCATTTCAAGTTAATTTTAAGGCTGACCATAGCCATACCATTCCAAGATATTAAAAATCAGTTCATAGTTTTGTGTCAGGGCTATAGTATCATGCTGACCACATTTTGTGTGAATGTGATGAACCCCCTAGGAAGAGTATTTCAAAGTTTGGTACGTGAAAAAACACTTAAAAACACACAAAATCCAAAATAGCTCACTTCCTGTTGGGAAAAGTTAAGGGATGCAAATGAGAAATGTGTGTGTCTTGAGGAGACCCTTATGCCTACCAGACGTGGTGCATTTACGTGAAAGTATATGTCCACAATATTAGAAAAAAGCCATAGGGGGCGCTGTGTAGCCACGCCCAGATGAATGTGGATATGGATGTGATTGCACTCCAAAAGTGAATATATTTGTAAAATATCAGCCCGATCAGATGATGTAGAACGGAATTAAGCCCACTTCCTGTTTTTGGGCGTAACGTGTGTATTATACGCCTCGCCATTGCCAAACCGTTTGAGATATCAAAAATCCTTTCGTCATTTAGGGTCGGAACTATTCTAAGATCATGATGACTACATTTGGTGTGAATGTGATGAATACCTTAGCAGGAACGCATACAAACATGATAAAAACCTCACGTCCGTTGCCAGATGGTGGCGCTATAACATTGATTTCTTCTTGGTATTTGGATGTGATTACACTCTAACAGTGAACATATTTGTAAAATATCAGCCAGATCAGACAATGTAGACCATGAATTTATGGCAACTTCCTGTTGGCGCGGCGTGACATGAAAATTGTACGCCTCGCCATGACCATACCGTTTGAGATATCAAAAATATCCTTTGGAATTAGTATCATGACTATCCTGAGACCACTTTGACCACATTTCGTGTGAATGCAATGAACCCCCTAGGAGGAGTACTTAAAAGTGTAGTACGTGTAAAATGCACAAAATTCAAAATGGCTGACTTCCTGTTTACATATTTGATTCGATGCGAATGAGAAATGTGTTTGTCCAGAGGAGCCCCACATGCGTACCAAATTAGGTGAAGGTAGCTCAAAGTGCCTGTCCACAATAGAAGACAAAGCATTAGGGGGCGCTGTGGAGTCCCTTGGCCACGCCCAGGTCTGAGCATCTGATACATCCTGACAGCCAACACTTGTCATGTGTGTGCAAAATTCTGTGAGTTTCCATCCATGGCAAGCACCTGAAAAATGCAAAATACATTGAAAAAAAAGAGAATAATAATTATAGGGGGCGCTGTCTAGCCACGCCCCGATTGATATGTATATATCTGATATTGTAGTGCTACAGTGAACATATTTTTAAAATATCAGCCAGATCGGACGATGTCGGAAAAAAAGTCATTTTTTTGCACGCAATATGTGTACTGTACGACTCGCCATTTCCATACCGTTTGAGATATCAAAAATCCCTTCACAACTTAGCGTAAGGACTATCTTAAGATCATGCTGACCGCATTTGGTGTGAATGTGCTGAATGCCCTAGCAGGAATGCATACAAATATGTTAAAGACCACACTTCCTGTTGCCAGATGGTGGCGCTATAACATTGACCTGTTCTTGGGATATGGATGTGATTGTAGTCCAACAATAAACAAAGTTCTAAAATATCAGCCAGATCAGACAATGTAGACCATGAAATTATGGCCACTTCCTGTTGGCGCGGCGTGACATAAAAATTGTACTCCTCCCCATGACCGTCCCGTTTGAGCTATCAAAAATATCCTGGCAATTTAGCATCATGACTATCCTGAGACCATTCTGACCACAGGTGGTGTGAATGCGATGAACCCCCTAGGAGGAGTACTTAAAAGTGTAGTACGTGTAAAACTCAGAAAATCCAAAATGGCTGACTTCCTGTTTGGATATTTGATTAGATCCGAATGAGAAATGTGTTTGGACCGAGGACCGCTATATGGCCACCAAATTAGGTGCAGGTAGCTCAAAGTGCCTGCCCACAATAGAAGACAATGCAATAGGGGGCGCTGTGGAGTCCCTCGGCCACGCCCAGGTCTGAGCATCTGAGAGCTCCTGACAGCAACCACTTCTGATGTGTGTGCAAAATGTCAAGACTTTTTACGCATGGCAAGGCCCTCAAAAAAGCCCATTTGCCTGAAGAAAAAGAATAATAATAATAAATATAGCTGCAAGCAGCAATGAACGGGCCCAAGCACCATGGGCGAAACCGCCTTGGTGGCATAGTTGTGCCAATGACATGTTTCACAATCTGTACACACTTTGGAAATAATCACCTTCCTGGACAACGTATAGTGTGCACAGGAATTCCCCTTTGATCAATGAAGATGTTGGTGCTGCTATTGGAACGCATCAATGATATAAGCCCCACTTCCTGTTGCCAGATGGTGGCGCTATAATATTGAGCCCTGTATGGTTTTTGAATGTGATTACACTCCAATAATAAGCCTATTTCTAAATACTAAGCCACATCGGAAGATGTTGAGTGAAATTAAGATCAATTCAATGTTATAGTTTCCAGATGGTGGCGCTATAACATTGAGTCATTTTTGGAATATGGATTTAATTACACTCCAACAATATACATATTTCTAAATTTTTGGCCACATCGGAAGATGTTGAGTAAAATGAAGGCCACTTCCTGTTGCCAGATGGTGGCGCTATAACATTGAGTCATTTTTGGGATATGGATGTGATTACACTCCCACAACGAACATATCTGTGTAATATCAACCAGATCAGACCATCTAGAATGAAATTACAACAACTTCCTGTTGCCGCGGCGAGACCTCAAATTGTATGCCTCGCTATAGCCGTACCGTTTGACATATCAGAAATATCCTTTCAATTTAGCATCAGGATTATCCTGAGACCATTCTCACCACATTTGGTGTGAATGGGATGAACCCCCTAGGAGGAGTATTTCAGAGTTTGGTACGTGTAAAAAAACTTAAAAATACACAAAATCCAGAATAGCTCACTTCCTGTTTGGAAAAGTTAAGGGATGCAAATGAGAAATGTGTGTGTCTTGAGGAGACCCATATGCATACCATATTCGGTGAATTTACGTGAAAGTATATGTCCACAATATTAGAAAGGAACCATAGGGGGCGCTGCGTAGCCATGCCCAGATGTATGTGGATATGGATGTGATTGCACTCCAACAGTGAATATATCTGTAAAATATCAGCCCGATCAGACGATGTAGAACGGAATTAAGCCCACTTCATGTTTTCGCTCGTAACGTGTGTATTGTACACCTCGCCATTGCCAAACCGTTTGAGATATCAAAAATCTGTTTGGCTTTTAGGGTCAGGACTATCCTAAGATCATGCTGACTACATTTGGTGTGAATGTGATGAATACCCTAGCAGGAACGCATACAAATATGATAAAAACCTCACTTCCTGTTGCCAGATGGTGGCGCTATAACTTTGCCTTCTTCTTGGGACATGGATGTGAGTATACTCACACAATGAACATATTTGTAAAATATCAGCCAGATCAGACGATGTAAACCACAAAATTATGACCACTTCCTTTTGGCGCGGCGTGACATAAAAATTGTACGCCTCGCCATGACCATACCGTTTGAGATATCAAAAATATCCTGGCAATTTAGAATCATGACTATCTTGAGACCATTCTTACCACATTTGGTGTGAATGTGATGAACCGCCTAGGAGGAGTACTTAAAAGTGTAGTACATGTGAAAACGCACAAAATTCAAAATGGCTGACTTCCTGTTCGCATATTTGCATCAATGCGAATGAGAAATGTGTTTCAATTGAGGAGCCACACATGCATACCAAATTAGGTTCATGTAGCTCAAAGTGCCTGCCCACAATAGACAACAATGCAATGGGGGGGGGGGGGCGCAGCGCAATAGGGGGCGCTGTGGAGTCCCTCGGCCACACCCAGGTCTGAGCATCTGATAGATCCTGACGGCCACCACTTCTGATGTGTCTGCAAAATTTCAAGACTTTTTAGCCATGGCAAGGCCCTCAAAAATGCCCATTTGACGGAAGAGAAAGAATAATAATAATAATAATAATAATAATAATAATAATAATAATCCTTCCAATAACAATAGGGTCCTTCGCACCCTACGGTGCTTGGGCCCTAATAATAATAATAATAATAATAATCTTTACAATAACAATAGGGTCCTTCGCACCCTACGGTGCTTGGGCCCTAATAATAATAATAATAATAATAATAATAATCCTTCCAATAACAATAGGGTCCTTCGCACCCTACGGTGCTTGGGCCCTAATAATAATAATAATCCTTCCAATGACAATAGGGTCCTTCGCACCCTACGGTGCTTGGGCCCTAAATATAGCTGCAAGCAGCAATGAACGGGCCCAAGCCCCAAGGGGGCAACCGCCTTGGTGGCATAGTTCTGCCAATGACATGTTTCACAACATGTACACACTTTGGAAATAATCACCTTCCTGGACAACGTATAGTGTGCACAGGAATTTCCCTTTGATCAATGAAGATGTTGGCGCTGCTATTGGAATGCATCAATGATATAAGCCTCACTTCCTGTTGCCAGATGGTGGCGCTATATTATTGATCCGTGTATGTTTTTTGAATTTGATTACACTCCAGAAATAAACATATTTGTACATTTTCACCCACATCGGAAGATGTTCAGCGAAATTAAGGTCAATTCCTGTTTCCAGATGATGCTGCTATAACATTGAGTCGTTTTTGGAATATGGATTTGATTACACTCCAACACTGAGCATCTGTGTAAAGTTGCAGTCACATCAGACATTGGAGAATTTAAGTATGACCACTTCCTGTTTGTCTGGCATGATGTGTTTTTTATGTGCCTGACCATAGCTATATCATCCCAGTAAATCAAAAATCTGTTTTGTCAGGACCATCCTAGCATCATGCTGACCACATTTACCGTGAATGTCATGAACCCATTGAAAAATAATGCTTAAGAATGCAATATAAGGCTCACTTCCTGTTGCCAGCGGGTGGCGCTTTGCCATTTAGCCTTTATTGGAAAATGGATGAGATTACACTCCAAAAATGAACGTGTGAAGTTTCAGCCACATCAGACAATGTAGAATGAAATAAAAATAACGTCTTGCTTGCACATTGTGATAACATGCTACAGTCTGTATGGAGAGCAGAGATTAATTAATTTCCATAGTTTTTACACGGGGAGGCACAATTTATGCTTGAAAAGTCATTAGGCCATAAACATGCACTCAAAATGAAAACAATTGGCTTCACGAAACTATTCAAATTCATTGTGGCTGCAGCGGGGATCGAACGGCTGAATTTGCGTGCCTTAATCCACCGCCCTAACCATTACGCTATACTGCCCGCTTATACACGGGTGCCAACTATTGGCCAAATGTCTCCTTTTATCTTGGTTTAATAATTTCTCTACGAAGTGTCGGATAATATTGCACGAAACGTCTAGTTAACCTGCATCATTCTTTTCCATTTCACTGGTAATTATGCTGCCTGAAACGCATTTGTTCAGCCAAATCTAAAAGAGATGCCAACTCTCTGCCCTCAATACAGTATTTTCATATTAATTTACCATTCCTACCGAAATTGTATGTTCTCTTAATTCGTGTTTAATGACAAGCCTAATAAACTAACATAGCTGGCGATTTAACTGAAAGTTTTCTATTCATGTAAACCAATGTAGCTGACCTGTTTTTTGACTCACACAGACAGTGGACTGGCTGGCTGCTGTTAGCCCGTGCGTGTCATCTCGCAACGACCTGCATGTGATACCTTTGTTGAACAAAACGGTCTCATGTTAACACAGCGTTCGAGCAGAGCCACCTCAGACGCTAAAGTTTCTTTTTGACTTCATGTGTTAATCTTTTAAAAATATGATACTCTCCTGCCAGTTAAAGCCTGTCTTTAAGTCTTTAAATGTCTTTAATATTTATTTTAGTTATTCAATTCATGTAATGAAAATAGATGCAAAGAAACGTCGGGCTGGGTGTTGTCAATACATTTTGTCACGTAGGCTGCAGCTGTAAATCATACATCGTTATGCCTACTGGCTCGCTAGAAAAAAACAAAAACCTATCGTTGAAAAATCACTTGAAGGAAGAAAAAAATGAAAGTACCACTTTCTGCCAATAAATTGAATCGCCGTATCAGAAATGGGGGGAAGTTACAGCGACGCAGTTAGTCTGTGAGTAGAACAGATTGTGTAGACAACTTCACTGTTTCCACAAAGGAACCAAAAATGTGCTTTTTAACAGGACTTGGTCAGTGTAATGATATAAATGCTAGCATTCGATTATGGTCAACGGTACCGAAAATGCCCGTTGCACCAGCCATCATAACAAATGTCCCAATACAGGATCGATTTAAACCTCTATATATTTTTATTTCACGTTGACAGTGTAGGCTATTATGTGTATTCCGACGCGAATTACATTTAATTGGGTTACGGCATTCACTTCAATCGAATGAAGTCAAATAGAAACGGCTCGAATTCCTTAATAAGGCTTCTTGGTTTTCAAGCCAACTTTCCGAACAGCTGTTTTGTATTGAGTCCTTAAAATGCTACAACACGCTTTTTTTTAAACCAAATAACATTGAACGTCTTTGCAAGATATATACAATACCAACTTTTGCCAGTAGATGGCAGTCGCGTATTAGAAATGGGAGAGTCATTTGCGACTTGCCTTGAAGTTTTAAGACTGGATATAATGAGTCTCCAGCGAAAATAGTGAACTATTATTGCTTAATGGATGTGATGACACTCCAACAATGAACATATATGAAAAGTTGTAGCCTCAAAATCAGGCAATGTAGAATTTAATACCTTTTTGAAATTATTTAATACATAATTGTATTAAAACATGAACTGTTTGGGCAGCATTACAAGTTAATTTTAAGGCTGACCATAGCCATACCATTCCAAGATATTAAAAATCAGTTCATAGTTGTGTGTCAGGGCTATAATATCATGCTGACCACATTTTGTGTGAATGTGATGAACCCCCTAGGAAGAGTATTTCAAAGTTTGGTACGTGAAAAAACACTTAAAAACACACAAAATCCAAAATAGCTCACTTCCTGTTGGGAAAAGTTAAGGGATGCAAATGAGAAATGTGTGTGTCTTGAGGAGACCCTTATGCCTTCCAGACGTGGTGCATTTACGTGAAAGTATATGTCCACAATATTAGAAAAAAGCCATAGGGGGCGCTGTGTAGCCACGCCCAGATGAATGTGGATATGGATGTGATTGCACTCCAAAAGTGAATATATTTGTAAAATATCAGCCCGATCAGATGATGTAGAACGGAATTAAGCCCACTTCCTGTTTTTGGGCGTAACGTGTGTATTATACGCCTCGCCATTGCCAAACCGTTTGAGATATCAAAAATCCTTTCGTCATTTAGGGTCAGGACTATTCTACGATCATGATCTCTACAATTGGTGTGAATGTGATGAATACCTTAGCAGGAACGCATACAAACATGATAAAAACCTCACGTCCGTTGCCAGATGGTGGCGCTATAACATTGATTTCTTCTTGGTATTTGGATGTGATTACACTCTAACAGTGAACATATTTGTAAAATATCAGCCAGATCAGACAATGTAGACCATGAATTTATGGCAACTTCCTGTTGGCGCGGCGTGACATGAAAATTGTACGCCTCGCCATGACCATACCGTTTGAGATATCAAAAATATCCTTTGGAATTAGTATCATGACTATCCTGGGACCAATTTGACCACATTTCGTGTGAATGCAATGAACCCCCTAGGAGGAGTACTTAAAAGTGTAGTACGTGTAAAATGCACAAAATTCAAAATGGCTGACTTCCTGTTTACATATTTGATTCGATGCGAATGAGAAATGTGTTTGTCCAGAGGAGTCCCACATGCATACCAAATTAGATGAAGGTAGCTCAAAGTGCCTGTCCACAATAGAAGACAAAGCATTAGGGGGCGCTGTGGAGTCCCTTGGCCACACCCAGGTCTGAGCATCTGATACATCCTGAAAGCCAACACTTCTCATGTGTGTGCAAAATTCTGTGAGTTTCCATCCATGGCAAGCACCTCAAAAATGCAAAATACATTGAAAAAAAAGAGAATAATAATTATAGGGGGCGCTGTCTAGCCACGCCCCGATTGATATGTATATATCTGATATTGTACTGCTACAATGAACATATTTCTAAAATATCAGCCAGATCGGACGATGTCGAAAAAAAAGTCATTTTTTTGCACGCAATATGTGTACTGTACGACTCGCCATTTCCATACCGTTTGAGATATCAAAAATCCCTTCACAACTCAGCGTAAGGACTATCTTACGATCATGCTGACCGCATTTGGTGTGAATGTGCTGAATGCCCTAGCAGGAAGGCATACAAATATGTTAAAGACCTCACTTCCTATTGCCAGATGGTGGCGCTATAACACTGACCTGTTCTTGGGATATGGATGTGATTACACTCCAACAATAAACAAATTTCTAAAATATCAGCCAGATCAGACAATGTAGACCATGAAATTATGGCCACTTCCTGTTGGCGTGGCGTGACATAAAAATTGTAATCCTCCCCGTGACTGTCCCGTTTGAGCTATCAAAAATATCCTGGCAATTTAGCATCATGACTATCCTGAGACCATTCTGACCACAGTTGGTGTGAATGCGATGAACCCCCTAGGAGGAGTACTTAAAAGTGTAGTACGTGTAAAACTCAGAAAATCCAAAATGGCTGACTTCCTGTTTGGATATTTGATTAGATCCGAATGAGAAATGTGTTTGGACCGAGGAGCGCTATTTGGCCACCAAATTAGGTGCAGGTAGCTCAAAGTGCCTGCCCACAATAGAAGACAATGCAATAGGGGGCGCTGTGGAGTCCCTCGGCCACGCCCAGGTCTGAGCATCTGAGAGCTCCTGACAGCAACCACTTCTGATGTGTGTGCAAAATGTCAAGACTTTTTACGCATGGCAAGGCCCTCAAAAAAGCCCATTTGCCTGATGAAAAAGAATAATAATAATAATAATAATAATAATAATAATAATAATCCTTCCAATAACAATAGGGTCCTTCGCACCCTACGGTGCTTGGGCCCTAAATATAGCTGCAAGCAGCAATGAACGGGCCCAAGCACCATGGGCGCAACCGCCTTGGTGGCATAGTTGTGCCAATGACATGTTTCACAATATGTACACACTTTGGAAATAATCACCTTCCTGGACAACGTATAGTGTGCACAGGAATTCCCCTTTGATCAATGAAGATGTTGCTGCTGCTATTGGAATGCATCAATGATATAAGCCTCACTTCCTATTGCCAGATGGTGGCGCTATAATATTGAGCCATGTATGGTTTTTGAATTTGATTACATTCCTGAAATAAACATATTTGTACGTTTTCAGCCACATCGGAAGATGTTGAGCGAAATTAAGGTTAATTCCTGTTTCCAGATGATGCTGCTATAACATTGAGTCATTTTTGGAATATGGATTTGATTAGACTCAAACACTGAGCATCTTTGTAAAGTTGCAGTCACATCAGACATTGAAGAATTTAAGTATGACCACTTCCTGTTTGTCTGGCATGATGGGTTTTTTATGTGCCTGACCATTGCTATATCATCCCAGTAAATCAAAAATCTGTTTTGTCAGGTATGGTTCATGGATTTGATTACACTCCAATAATGAACATATTTGTACATTTTCAGCCAAATTGGAAGATGTCAAGTAAAATTTAAGCCACTTCCTGTTGCCAGATGGTGGCGGTATAATATTGAGCCGTGTATGGTTTATGGATTTGATTACACTCCAATAATTAACATATTTGTACATTTTCAGCCAAATTGGAAGATGTCAAGTAAAATTAAAGCCACTTCCTGTTCCCAGATGGTGGTGCTATGCCATTGAGCCTTTCTTGGTATATGGATGAGATTACACTCCAAAAATGAACATGTGTGAAGTTTCTGCCACATCAGACAATGTAGAATGAAACAAAAATTACTTCTTGCTTGCACATTGTAATAATATGCTCCAGTCCTGTATTGAGAGCAGAGATGAATTAATTTCAATAGATTTTACAGCGGGAGGCACAATTTACGCTTGAGAAGTCATTCGGTTATAAATATGCACTCAAAATAAAACCATTGGCGAAAAGAAACTATTCTACTTTATTGTGGCCGCACCGGGGATGGAACTGCGGACCTTGCATGTCTTAATCCACTGTCTGAACCATTAAGCTATACTGCCCTCTTATACACGTACGCCATCTATTGGCCAAAAGTTGTATGTTTCCTTTTATCTTGGTTAAATAATTTCTCTCCTAAGTGTCGGATAATATTGCATTAAATGTCTAGTTAGCCAGCATCATTCTTTTCCATTTCACCGGTAATTATGCTGCCTGAAACGCATTTGTTCAGTCAAATCTAAAGGAGATGCCAAGTCTCTGCCCTCAATCCGGTATTTTCATATTAAGTCAAAAATTCCTAGCGAAATTGTATGTTCTCTTAATTCGTGTTTAATGACAAGAAAATAAACTAACATATCTGGCGATTTAACTGAAAGTTTTCTATTCATGTAAACAAACGTAGCTGACCAGTTTTTTTGACTCACACAGACAGTGGACAGGCTGGCTGCTGTTAGCCAATGCGCGTCATCTCGCAACGACCTGCATGCCATACCTTTGTTGAACATAACGGTCTCATGTTAACACAGAGTTCGACCAGAGCCATCTCAAACGTTAACGTTTCTTTTTGACTTTTGACTCTTTTAAATATATGCTACTCTCCTGCCAGTTAAAGACAGTCATTAAATGTCTTTAATATTTATTTCAGATATTCTACTCAAAAATGAAAATAGATGCAAAGAAACGTCGGGCTGGGTGTTGTCAATACATTTTGTCACGTAGGCTGCAGCTGTAAATCATACATCGTTATGCCTACTGGCTCGCTAGAAAAAAAACAAAAACCTATCGTTGAAAAATCACTTGAAGGAAGAAAAATATAAAAGTTCCACTTTCTGCCAATAAATGGAATCCCCGTATCAGAAATGGGGGGAAGTTACAGCGACGCAGTTAGTCTGTGAGTAGAATAGATTGTGTAGACAACTTCACTGTTTCCACAAAGGTGATGTGCTTTTTAACAGGACTTGGTCAGTGTAATGATATAAATGCTAGCATTCGATTATGGTCAACGGTACCGAAAATGCCCGTTGCACCAGCCATCATAACAAATGTCCCAATACAGGATCGATTTAAACCTCTATATATTTTTATTTCACGTTGACAGTGTAGGCTATTATGTGTATTCCGACGCGAATTACATTTAATTGGGTTACGGCATTCACTTCAATCGAATGAAGTCAAATAGAAACGGCTCGAATTCCTTAATAAGGCTTCTTGGTTTTCAAGCTAACTTTCCGAACAGCTGTTTTGTATTGAGTCCTTAACCAGCATCATTCTTTTCCATTTCACTGGTAATTATGCTGCCTGAAACGCATTTGTTCAGCCAAATCTAAAAGAGATGCCAACTCTCTTCCCTCAATACAGTATTTTCATATTAATTTACCATTCCTAGCGAAATTGTATGTTCTCTTAATTCGTGTTTAATGACAAGCCTAATAAATTAACATAGCTGGCGATTTAACTGAAAGTTTTCTATTCATGTAAACCAACGTAGCTGACCTGTTTTTTGACTCACACAGACAGTGGACTGGCTGGCTGCTGTTAGCCCGTGCGTGTCATCTCGCAACGACCTGCATGTGATACCTTTGTTGAACAAAACGGTCTCATGTTAACACAGCGTTCGAGCAGAGCCACCTCAGACGCTAAAGTTTCTTTTTGACTTCATGTGTTAATCTTTTAAAAATATGATACTCTCCTGCCAGTTAAAGCCTGTCTTTAAGTCTTTAAATGTCTTTAATATTTATTTTAGTTATTCAATTCATGTAATGAAAATAGATGCAAAGAAACGTCGGGCTGGGTGTTGTCAATACATTTTGTCACGTAGGCTGCAGCTCTAAATCATACATCGTTATGCCTACTGGCTCGCTAGAAAAAAACAAAAACCTATCGTTGAAAAATCACTTGAAGGAAGAAAAAAATGAAAGTACCACTTTCTGCCAATAAATTGAATCGCCGTATCAGAAATGGGGGGAAGTTACAGCGACGCAGTTAGTCTGTGAGTAGAACAGATTGTGTAGACAACTTCACTGTTTCCACAAAGGAACCAAAAATGTGCTTTTTAACAGGACTTGGTCAGTGTAATGATATAAATGGTAGCATTCGATTATGGTCAACGGTACCGAAAATGCCCGTTGCACCAGCCATCATAACAAATGTCCCAATACAGGATCGATTTAAACCTCTATATATTTTTATTTCACGTTGACAGTGTAGGCTATTATGTGTATTCCGACGCGAATTACATTTAATTGGGTTACGGCATTCACTTCAATCGAATGAAGTCAAATAGAAACGGCTCGAATTCCTTAATAAGGCTTCTTGGTTTTCAAGCCAACTTTCCGAACAGCTGTTTTGTATTGAGTCCTTAAAATGCAACAATACGGTTTTTTAAAAATACAAATAACATTGAACGTCAAAGCAATATATGCATTATATGTGTTAATCTTTTAAATATATGATACTTTCCTGCCAGTAAAAGCCTGTTTTTTATTTTAGTTATTCAATCGAGTTAATTAAGATAGATGAGAAAAAACGTTGCTGTGGGCTGGGTGTTTTCAGTACATTTTGTCATGTAGGCTGCCGCTGTTACTTATACATCGTTATGGTTACTGGCTCGCAAAAAGAAACAAAACTTGTCGTTGAGAAATCACTTTATCCAAGAAAAAGAGAAACAATACCGAAAATTAGAAAGAATACTAACCTTTGCCACTAGATGGCAGTCGCGTATTAGAAATGGGAGAGTCAGTTGCGACTTGAGTTGAAGTTTTAAGACTGGAGATAATGAGTCTCCAGCGAAAATAGTAAACTATTATTGCTTAATGGATGTGATGACACTCCAACAATGAACATATGTGAAAAGATGTAGCCTCAAAATCAGGCAATGTAGAATTTAATACCTTTTTGAAATTATTTAATATATAATTTTCCTATTTGGGCAGCATTACAAGTTAATTTTAAGGCTGACCATAGCCATACCATTCCAAGATATTAAAAATCAGTTCATAGTTGTGTGTCAGGGCTATAATATCATGCTGACCACATTTTGTGTGAATGTGATGAACCCCCTAGGAAGAGTATTTCAAAGTTTGGTACGTGAAAAAACACTTAAAAACACACAAAATCCAAAATAGCTCACTTCCTGTTGGGAAAAGTTAAGGGATGCAAATGAGAAATGTGTGTGTCTTGAGGAGACCCTTATGCCTACCAGACGTGGTGCATTTACGTGAAAGTATATGTCCACAATATTAGAAAAAAGCCATAGGGGGCGCTGTGTAGCCACGCCCAGATGAATGTGGATATGGATGTGATTGCACTCCAAAAGTGAATATATTTGTAAAATATCAGCCCGATCAGATGATGTAGAACGGAATTAAGCCCACTTCCTGTTTTTGGGCGTAACGTGTGTATTATACGCCTCGCCATTGCCAAACCGTTTGAGATATCAAAAATCCTTTCGTCATTTAGGGTCAGGACTATTCTAAGATCATGATGACTACATTTGGTGTGAATGTGATGAATACCCTAGCAGTAACGCATACAAACATGATAAAAACCTCACTTCCGTTGCCAGATGGTGGCGCTATAACATTGATTTCTTCTTGGTATTTGGATGTGATTACACTCTAACAGTGAACATATTTGTAAAATATCAGCCAGATCAGACAATGTAGACCATGAATTTATGGCTACTTCCTGTTGGCGCGGCGTGACATGAAAATTTTACGCCTCGCCATGACCATACCGTTTGAGATATCAAAAATATCCTTTAGAATTAGTATCATGACTATCCTGAGACCACTTTGACCATATTTCGTGTGAATGCAATGAACCCCCTAGGAGGAGTACTTAAAAGTGTAGTACGTGTAAAATGCACAAAATTCAAAATGGCTGACTTCCTGTTCACATATTTGATTCGATGCGAATGAGAAATGTGTTTGTCCAGAGGAGCCCCACATGCATACCAAATTAAGTGAAGGTAGCTCAAAGTGCCTGTCCACAATAGAAGACAAAGCATTAGGGGGCGCTGTGGAGTCCCTTGGCCACGCCCAGGTCTGAGCATCTGATACATCCTGACAGCCAACACTTCTCATGTGTGTGCAAAATTCTGTGAGTTTCCATCCATGGCAAGCACCTCAAAAATGCAAAATACATTGAAAAAAAAGAGAATAATAATTATAGGGGGCGCTGTCTAGCCACGCCCCGATTGATATGTATATATCTGATATTGTACTGCTACAGTGAACATATTTGTAAAATATCAGCCAGATCGGACGATGTCGAAAAAAAAGTCTTTTTTTTGCACGCAAAATGTGTACTGTACGACTCGCCATTTCCATACTGTTTGAGATATCAAAAATCCCTTCACAACTTAGCGTAAGGACTATCTTAAGATCATGCTGACCGCATTTGGTGTGAATGTGCTGAATGCCCTAGCAGGAATGCATACAAATATGTTAAAGACCTCACTTCCTATTGCCAGATGGTGGCGCTATAACATTGACCCGTTCTTGGGATATGGATGTGATTCCACTCCAACAATAAACGTATTTCTAAAATATCAGCCAGATCAGACGATGTCGACCATGAAATTACGGCCACTTCCTGTTGGCGTGGCGTGACATAAAAATTGTAATCCTCCCCGTGACTGTCCCGTTTGAGCTATAAAAAATATCCTGGCAATTTAGTATCATGACTATCCTGAGACCATTCTGACCACAGTTGGTGTGAA